>NC_137133.1:1959326-1996826 GCF_949319135.1 Squalius cephalus | reverse complement strand
CTTTTTCTTTCTTAGATGCAACATTAGAACTGCAAAATAATGAAATGTCTGCCATTAATGCGCTGTTTCTACAAGATCCTGTTCCAAATGCACTTTCAAACATCACGAAAGTCTTCTGACCGCAAGTGTTCCCAACGATTCATTTCACAAACATAAACCGCCATCAGTTCGCTGTGTGATTTGTGTCTTTCTCTCGCTGCCAAAACATAACAGAATGGGTTGAAAATGACTGTCGGATACGTTTCTCCAAACATTGGCAGACAACCACAGTATCATTCCATTGTTGAACGCTAATATTATTACCTGGCACGAATACATTATGCAAAACACAAAAATGAGTCTGCTCTAAAAATAAACGTGTGAAACAGTTGAAAGAGAAGACGCTGGCTCGGAGCGCAGCCTGAAGAACAGAGCGTGAACGATGTCGAGCTAAACACAATGTAAGGCCTGTGGGAGCTTCATGCTGAACACTGTATTCACATCACTGTACACTGCACTTCACATCTCTACACTCACTGCAAAGAAGGAAATATTGTCTCTTGTTCTGGTGTATTAAATGTGCACTTGTAGAGTACTTCAAATATTAAAAGTATACTGTATATATATATTTAAAAAAACTAGCAGAAAACACTATATGAATGAAATAAAAGGCCACTTAAGTGCATTTATAGAGAGAGACCTTTTTAAAAAGTGCAAAAGTTTTACTTTAAAGCACATTTTAAATCATCATGTTTCAAAAATATTTTGTCATGCTTTATAGAAGTTGACTAACATACTAAAGCACATGCAAAGTACTTGATTACGGTTTTTGATTTTAACTTTAAAGTTCATATATTTTTAATGCTGTAAACTTGATTTAAATACATTAAAGTTTTAAAACATTAAGTTTTAAAAAATTGAACAGTGGGTCTCATTCACTAATAATTGCGTGGATTATTTTCGTATTTGTACACACAGAAGAATTCACAACACACAACACGTTCTTATGCACATGAATTTGTTCTTAAGCTCGTTCTAATCTTAGTGAATTTGGAGTATTGTAAATGAGTCATTTGCATAAACACGCCCACACATCTCCATATAAGGGCTTTCCTCACAGCTGTTTGCAGATGCGCTCTCGCCCGAACCTTGAGCAGTGACAACTGTGTCATTCTCACCAGTTCACACACAACACACACCTTTTCTACAGAGCTCTCACTAGCCAGCAGAACACACACGTATATCTGCGTTATTCAGAGAAACCTCGCAGCTGAAGCTATAACACAGCTTTCTTACTCTTTAACTGTAGCCTATGATGGAATCTATTTAAGATCAAATTAAATTGTATCATTTAATAATTGTACTACATAATTTTATATATGGATTATACTGTATGATACAATTAATGAAACTATAAATAATAGTCGTGAATAATAATATGAAAATATAATTATAGTCTTGTTATGATGAAATATAACTTCCATAACATGATTATAAGGCCGTAGAGCTTTTTTTCGTACGTGTGGTTTCAGTTGTTCCTATATTTTTTCGTAAATGTAGAATACATTTTATTACTACATTTTTGTAGCCTAGAAATCTAGACGCACCCTAGCGGCAGCAAAATGTATTTTGCAGCCAGGGTAGTCTAGCAACTCTCCATTGACTTTCGGAGCTGTAAAAACCTAAATTGGGTCAGGCCAATCACATCGCGTATAGAGTAGGCGGGGCGGGCTTAACATAATGACGACAGAGTTGTGACGGTTCCCTGCTACTTGAAAACAAAGAATGGCGGCTGCTGGAGAACAGTCTTTCGAATCGGCTTTGGCCGCGACTCTGGAGGACTTGGAGTTAAGTTATATTTTTTACAGTCTATGACTTGGAGTTTTTCTTTGAGAAAAGAGCAAAGAACGGCACCTAAGTCATTCTTAAAAAAGGAAGATGTGTTCGTAGTTTTTTGCCGGCCAGATCAACTAACGTTAGCTCCGCTGTTGGGAAAACGCTCTGGTTTATGAGGCGCCGTCTAGGGCTTAAATCAAACTTTATTCACGCACACATATATGAAACATATATGAAATATTTGTGTGTGTGTTCGCGTCTGATGAGTATGTGCGCGGGGAGTTTCCGCGCGTCTCGTGTGTGTAGAGTTTGCGTGTGTGCGTGAGCGACTTTAGGTGTGACGTTGTGCATTTCATATTAGTTTGAGCATTCAGCAGTATACATGTATGTGTGACTACTTAGTGGGTATGCAAGCGTTTCATATATGTGTGTGTGAATGAAGTTTGATTTAAGCCCTAGACGGCGCCTCATACTGGTTGGTTGAAGCGCCGTCCTATTGCATGCAGAGGGAATTTGAAAGACAGCCGTTTATCCCGCCCCTCGGATTGAGCCGTGTCTATGGAGAGTTGCCAGACCTAACATCTTGATGTAGGTCTGGCTTGCCAGGCTAACATTTTTGGTGAATCATGATTTGTTCTTAAAAACTTTCATACGCACATTTCACGCACAAATTTGTGCGTACGCATGCTCAGCGAATGAGACTCAATGTTTTGGTTATAGTCTTGTTTTCATTTTCTTATTAACTGCGTCCTGGAGTCTACATCGGATATATCATAAAATATATATATATTTTTTTTTTCAGAATTGCTTTTTTGCCATTTGTTTCTTATACTCCAATGTAATGACATAAAAAAAAATTACACAAAAAAAAAAAATTGTGACAAGACCAAACCGAATGAAGTTAATAGTAATAATGTGTAATGGTTAGACGAAGCCGTAGTCTGGATAAGTCCACATACGGTGTGATTTGGCCAGATCTTCCTCTATTGTGTCAGTGTGCTGCAGTGGAGCTTCGGGTCTATAACCCTGTCAGAGATACATCACTGCTGACTGAAATACCTCTCGCACACCGATAAAACAGCACAACTATCATTACGGCATCTACGGCTATTGATCCAAACTCCAGCTCGGTGCGTATGACATTTACGGCCGTCTTGATGCTGACTCCACTCGTGAGTTTGCCTGTGAATGCCGCATTGTGCGAGATGTCTGGGCAAGAGAAGTAAAAGCATCTTCGCTGTGTCCTGAAGCTCTACTATAAGCTTTTAAGAGTGATAAGGCAATGACCCGCTGACATGGGCCTCTTAAATAAAGCCATCAGCTGTACTCTCCTGCCTCTGGATCTGTGGGGCAGATTATTTCACCCAACAATAACTCTCTCACAAAACCAAAGGCACTGTGACACGGCTCTCTGTCCTCTACAGTGAGCGGCCTGGGGCCAGACGCTGCTCTAATGCACCGGGCCTTCATCACCAAACCACACTCTTCCTCCAGGCTTTAAGAACCGATCACACACACGAGTGCTGCGTTAGCTTCACTCGACCTGTCTCTGTCAATAACACATAACCAGGGCAGGATCTGCAGAACGGATGTTAAAGTCCCCCTGTAGTCAATCATGTTATCCTTTAAAACTCATCTTTGATCACCAAAATGACATATTTAAATGTTTTTTTCCTTGAAAAACAATTCTTCATGCCTTAAAATATCTTGAATGTAACTCGACACCCTTGCCTCATTTAGTATGCGTGATTCTATGAATATGCAAATGAGCCCCGCCTCCACTCACTCAGCTCAGAGATCCACTGGTTGACGATCACACGTTGATCTGATTGGTTACAAGGTAGTTTGTGATGTCAGAAACACCAGCGATTTCAAAGTGTGTTTTTGAGACTGTCTTTGGTTCACTGCAGTTTTAAGGAGGAAATACTCAGCAATGCTGTCGACTTATGAATTTACACATGGTTTGACTTAAAGCAGATTAAAAACACCACATAGACACATAAACAACATTAAAAGCTGGATTTACACCACAGGGGGACTTAAAGCAGAGCTGAGAGAACTATCAGGAGCTGAAAGATCTGTTTATCTGCTGGTCCAATCCTATATATATAATATTTTTTCCATTAAACATATTTTAATAAGCAATTTACACAATTATTATTATTTTTTTTAAATAATAACACTTTCACTGTGACACTGTGAAAATATAAATCTGATGTTTGTCAACTTCTGGCTCAGCCAACGGAGCGAGGGACGACTTGCTTGTCCATCGTGCTTTGGGAGTATTTAGAAAACCTGTTTGAAAATAATCATTTTGGTTTCGAATTTTATTTGCCGATGCTAGCGGTATAAGTTATATTTCTGGTTATATTTTAGTTCAATAGACAACAAAGTGTCTGCGCTGGACGCAAGGATGTTGCAATGCGTAAAAATAGACTGCATTATGATCAACAAAGCTGTCAATCATCCAGTTCAGATGACTATTCTTGACGCGCTGCACTTTATTTTCTGTCCATCGGAAAAAAATATTTTGTTTATAAATGTGCACTGTAAAAAAATAAAGTTGAGTTAACTTAAAAATTTGAGTGTGATTGCCTTATTTTTTCAAGTTGGATCAACTATTTTTAGTTGCCTTGACAAAAAATTTTAAGTTAAAAAAACAATAGAAGAACAAAAGTATTTAAGTTGACTTTAACTGTAGTGGATTAGTTGAGTTAACTTAAAAAGGTTGCCTTATTTTTTAGCTCAACTATTCCTTTACAGTGTGTGATCTGATACATGAAATTTGTTACTTTATTTCCAAACCTAATGTATGCGCAGTGTAAAATGATCCCACTATTCTAAAATCGCTCATACAATGTCAATATTTAATAGATTTCCACTAGATCATTGTTTTCATGTACTGTTGCTGTGGGTTAGTCTCTAGTTTACAGCCGTCTGCACTGTAAAAAATGGTACATTTTAATTATTACCTTTAAAGAGCTATTTCTATCTGAGAAATCAGTGTATTTAGGCGGATTCTGTGATGTTAAATAATATTGATTAAGACCCAGCTAATTTAGATGTTACCATTTATTTTCAGCATGTCTCAAGTCTGTCTCCAGTGGGAAAATGTAATCTATAACTCAAGAAACAAGAAACGGTTCACGTCCATCTCTCACGAAGGAAAAGCGGCGCCTGTGACCTCGCCAGCAAGGTGGTCTCGCAGTCAGTTTCGAACCTTGGGTTGAAAGGTGATTAATGGGCGGCGTGGCGAGGTTTTAGATGCACGCCTGTATTGGTTCAGACATCAAATTTTGCCCCCTGCCAGGACACTTGTGTTTCTGTCAGCTCTTATGAGTCTGATCGGAGAGAAAAACACTGGGAGCAATTCAATGGAAATTGGATTACGTCCATTTTGGAGATAAAATTCCATGCTTAAAAACAAAAATGTATTTTTGTTGCTAAACAACACATGACGTGGGCTATATCTAATCCGTTCTGGGAGCGCTCGGAGCCTCGGGCGGACTTTTATCATTCGATTTCCTGCTGAAAAACAATTAATGAAGAGCCAGAGGAGGAAATAATGCGCAATAACTCAGCCGAGACACGGCCGAAGGTGCTTTCCGTACTGTCATTACCGCACCAGACAATTTATACACACATGCGTATCACTTCATGCACAAAAAAACATATTGGACATTAAGCTAGAGAAAATATGTATGTTAAAACTAAATGTTCAATAGGCATTCATGATTAAACTCTAATCATACACGACTATTTTGATATATACAAAGTCACAACTCCACAAAAATAATAATAATAATAATAAAAAAAAAAAATATATATATATAGATATGAAATATATTAGTCCTGAGATATATATGACATGCATACATAAACATCACTTTAGTTCAGATTGAATGTGTTAGACTCCTGATATTGTCTCAGACTGCATGGTGACATTGATATAATTTGCATGCGTTTGATTCTGATTTGTATTGTTACTGACTGTATTTAATTACATTAAAAAGTTATTAAAGTGTTTAAATAACATTCTTAAAATGCATCTTGCTTTAGTAATGTTTATTAGGAATTTCCTGAATAAAGTTCTAACATCATTTAAAGTCCCCCTGTGGTGAAAATCCAGCGTTTAATGTAGTTTATGTGTCTATGTGGTGTTTTTAATATGCTTTAAGACAAACCATGTGTAAATTCATAATCTCACCATTGTTTCAACATTAAATGCGGGTGCAAACCTGATATTGAACTAACATCAATTAATAACGTTGAATCAATAAGTGATACTGAACCATCATCACTTTGTAACATTAATTCAATGCAATTAGCGTTCAACACTGACTCAACCTCGCTTCAATGATTGCTTGCTATCTGGGTGTGGGTATGGATTATTCATTCTTTATGAATTTTATTAGGTGTATAATAAATGGCAGAGAATCTTCAGAGATCCCACAGTGTTTCGAGAAAGACTACTACACTATCAATTTAAAAATATAATAATTATAAATATTCTACTACAGCATCAGCACATGACTACAAATAGATATTTTATAGTCTTTTTTTTTTTTTTTTTTTTTTGCAGTCACACATTCACTGACCATCATCCAGTGGTGTAAAAAGTACTGGGAAAGCTTTTAAAATAGACGTTTGAGATTTTCTCATTTTTAACACATGGATCTCATCCATCTACAGTGATGGTTATTATAAAAACACATGACTGTAGTCTGGAGTCTGTGTCTGAAAGGCAGAGCCGGCTCTCCCTATAAGCGAACTAAGCGGCTGCTTAGGGCCCCGCCGCCACTAGGGGGCCCCCTAACTACAGATGGTACTCGCCGGTGTCGCCGCGGTTTAACAGTCAACCAACCGTGTAAAATCGTTGTCTTCCCTGGACTTGGAAATTTGACCTAAAAAATGAAACGAGTCTATCCATCGGGTGCAGAAAAAAGGAGAAAAAAAAATCCCATTATAGTAGAGCTACTACTCTAACGAAATCCAAATTTTAAGCAGTTTTTACTGTAGAATTATTTTTTCAACTTGGCACATTACACAATGCACAAAGAGCCGCCTATTGCATTTTCTGCACAATTCGCGGTGCTATTTCACAGCAGCCTCGGAAGGTGCATTAAATTGGACATTATCCCATTATAGTAGAGCTACTACTCTAACGAAATCCACATTTTAAGCAGATTTTACTGTAGAATTATTTTTGTATGAACTACATGTAATGTGCAACAATGACACTGTAAAATGTAAAAAGGGTTACCTAGAGTTTTTATTATATTTATGTATATATTTTATAACTAAACATTTTATATACACATTTGGCTAATGATTGTTCGCTGAAGTCGTGTTTTTGTAGTTGGAATATATAAAAAAATAAATACCAACTCAAACTAGAATCTTTTGCAGAATTTTTAATCTCTTTGATACATCAATATAGAAGAATATGTTTAAATCACTTTAGAAGGAAGCAAAGAAATTACTGGTCCAACTTCTCCCTCTTTTTAAAGCGTGGAAAAGGGAAAAGAAGTTCAAAGATCGAGACTCCGGCAACACCTGTAGTAGGCCTATATGCAGCAACTTTATTGAAGATTTTTTAATACTAAAGGTTTTAAGCTGCCTAGTGGACAAAAACAGTTAGTGCTGTTTTAAAATTTACAAAGCATTCAGACAGTAATAAAGTAGATGTAGAAATTTGGCAAATCTGTCTTTACTTTTACTGTTTCAGTGAGTGTACTTGAATAAGCAGTAAAATAATTGTGGGCAATCATGTTAAAAGAGGTACAGATGAAATGTGTAAGGGTTAGACTGTATACAGTTGCTGGTTTGCGGTGGCAATACTCCATTATTCACTGCAAGGCAGGGCCCCAAAACAGTGTTAATTTTGACAGCAAATTTTGATTTAGTTTTAGTCATAGTCTTTTGACTAAAATGCCATTTAGTTTTAGTCATATTTTAGTCATCTGAATTGTTTTAGTTTTAGTCTAGTTTTAGTCGACGAAATACAATACGATTTTAGTCGACTAAATCTACAGTAGACTTAGTCGACTAAAATATAATGGGTTTCAATTTAAATGCATTTATTTAGAATTTCTCTAAAATTTCCAAACCCATATACTCCTGGAGAAAACATATATTAACCTGCTAATATGAATGATTTTAAAGTTTGAACGTGCAATACAGATACAGATTTAACTACTGTAACTTAAAAAATATCTTAAAATGAAATAAAACCACTTTTCCTAAAGTAGAACACAGTCTTTTTTTCAATGAATGATATATGAATTCTTTATAACTACTTGCATACATCATTCTCTATTCTTTCAAGCAGACATATTTATTTGTATGAATTAAATATAATTAATCCTTATTAAAGCTATTAACGAGCAGTGAATGCTTTTCTCTTTTTCTTTTGTTGCTTGATCAATATTAAGGACACAGACCACATTAGGTTTATTACCCACTGTCACTTTAAGACATCGGATCATGTCCAATGACATGCACATAGATACACTCACAATTGTTTAAGACATAACCGACATAATTTACGTGAATACTCTCCAAAACTGACATTTAGACATAATATTTGTGTGTATTTGTCCATTCAAACAGGAAAGAGAGCTCAATTCAGTACTCGCGCGCTGTATAGGTGTCTATGTGAATGGCTGCCCGCTTCGGGTCGGGTGTGTGCGCACAGAAAACCGTACCGAATATAAATCTTTTTTTTGTGTCGTCACTCTTATTCAGATCTTCATGTCTGCTCTACTCATTCTCCCAGACGTTTACATGTTTTAACGTTTTATGAGACATGCAGCGCATGCCAACTCGTGTGCCGCTGGGTAGATCAGCACGTCACAGTACAATTGTGCACATCTACCACAAATGCAGGACATCAGACTGGATCGCTTCCCAAATCGTCACTATCTAACATTTTCGTCTAGTTTTTATTCGTTGACGAAAATGTCAATAGATTTTCGTAATAGTTTTTGTCATTCAAAACTAGTTTTTATTTAGTTATCGTCTCGTTTTCGTCTGTGAAAAAATGTTGTTGACGAAAATAATGACAAAATTAACACTGCCCCAAAATTATCCTGCTTAGGGCCCCCAGATTTACAGAGCTGGCCCTGCTGAAAGCACCAGTTCACCCAAACATGGACACTGTCATCCTGTACTGTCCCTCAGAAGGAAAGTCAAATTTAAGTTTGATTGAGTTTGTTTGATTGGCTTGTTAGTCAAATTAGGATAAATAAAAATGCTATTTAGATTTTTTAATCATTGAGGAAAAATGTTAGCAACACGGAGTAAAAAGTTATCTTTTTTTTCCTTGTAAAAACAAAGTATTCAGTTTTATCAGAACTCACGTACAGATTCCCTAGAACAATACTCAAGTATACGGTATTATTGCTGAATCTTTAACTTGTTCTCTGGCGTTTACTGTTCACAGTGCAGTAACAGTTTAGCAGGTGTATACTGGAACTCAATGTTACGTTCATCATTACATCTATACGGCTGGAATGACAAACTTGACTCGTGATGAACCATGAGGAACTTGGGAAGTGAGGAAGTGTTCTTGTATTACATTTCAGAAGTATCCACACATCTGTCATTTTAATATGCACAAATAAATGCCATCCATTTCCACTTGTACTCTTCTCACTTAGGCACAAATCGGGCATTTATTGCCACTTTACTTTTTTTTTTAAATCACATACTGTATGCATTTGTTCCTTATATTGCAAGCTCACATAGTATAATTCAGTATGTTTTAGCGCCTATATTTAAGGGAGATGTTCATAAATGTGATGCTTATGTAAATGATGCTGAACAGAACTGGTTATTGTGAGCAGGATGGTAAAGGACGATCAAATATCTATCTACAGTCTGTCTATATAACCAAACAGTGTCCCAGTATAAACGCTGCTGAAAGCTCAGAGACTTCAGACTTCATCATAACATCAGAGACAGAGAGAGATGAGATTCAGATGAAAGGGCTTACCTTTAAATGCCAGTTTCAAACACTGCGTTTTACTTTCCTGAAAAACAAAAACAATTTACAGTTAATTCTCAAAACTCGATTAATAGCAGAGCAGAATAACATAAAGATGTCAAAACAGATCTCTGCGATGCATATCGAGTAGAACGACTGGTATTTTAATCTCTTCAAATACCCGGATGACGCACTTAATTAAGCGGAAAAACGAAGAGTGGGATGTTGAACTCACCAGACGTGGCTTTAATTACACAGTGGAGGGGGAGGGGCGATCAGACGAATGATGATGAAGGACAAAATATCCTTACAAAATTCATTCACTACGCTCAGGGTTTGAAGTGAACACCCGCCAACACGCCAAATGCAGGTAAAACTCTGTGGCGGGTTACGCTGTCAAACCACGAGCCAATTTGGTGTGTTACTTACTATGTTTACTCACTTTGCTGGGGAAGTTCGTGTAAGCCAAATCTTGCGTAAATACTCAACTCGTGAGATCATGATATATTAAATACAGCATATTGTGCAGAATCTGCTCATATCTGGCTGACTTGAACACACTCGTAACTACGCTACAAATAACGGCACGCTTGTTCATTTGCATTGCATAGCGAAGATTAAAAAGCGTTTGCTTAACAGAAAAGACATTGTTATTTCCCAACATCCTACATTTTTTTAATGTTCTTTGTACTGTATTAATCTGTCCACCTAAAACACATTTTTGGTGTAAAGGATGAGGATAAAAGAGGAAGGGAGGAGATGCTGGATGACAGGATTTTGTTTGAATAAGAAATGAATGTATGAAATCCACATTTTATAATAAATATGTGCAGTGACGTAGTTAATCTGGTTCTTTCTTTGGCTAGTAGAAGTTCTGAATGGCCGGTAACTTAAAAATCTAGCACCCAAATTGGCTGGTGACTGAAAAAGTTCATTTCAAACCCTAGGTGTTTCTCAATGTCAAGGATACTTCCTTGGCAGCACTGGTCCTTCCAAGTCACTTTCCTTCAGAGGCTAGGCGAGGCTCCTCTTTAGCATTCGGAGAACACGTAAATGGAACAGGCTAGCAAGTGCACGTCATTGCGTCATTACGTCAGTGAAAATTAAAAACAGAGCGTTGCTATGGACGCAGTTCTGTTCACTCAGGCAATATAATCGTTTTTAAATCAATAAACTCCTTTTTAATCATATTGATTCTTTGACTGTCAAGTGTGTTTAAACAGTGCGGGTCAATTTGACCCATAACATAATGGATGTAATTATTTTTTAAAACAAATGTTTGGTAACGTAAATATACTTACATTTGAAAGCATATTACCCCGTTAACGCTCCGACTCCGTTAACGTCCGACATTTTGAATTTTCTTAACAAGATAGCAAAGCTGCGCGCATAGGATTGTGGGTGATTTGAGAGCGCGAAGGCTACACATATGCATCCTTTCCTGTATATGGGATATTTTTCGAACGAAGGACTCAGTCCTTGGTTGAAATTCCGAGGATCCTCGACATTGGAACAGTCCTTCGACAGATGTCGATGACGTAACATCCTCGAAATTCTGGCTTCCGAGGATCCTTCCTTGACATTGAGAAACGCCCCCTGTCTACGCTCATACTGTAAGTACAAAGCGTATAGTGCGCCATTTGGGACACAACTTCTGAACCGCTATGATCTGGACAAAAACTAGACTGCCCAATATTTCTATTAGTATTTGACTTGTCATGGGTGTGATATTGACTTTGTCATTTATTTAACAGTCGCATGCAACGCAAAAGAAAGTTATAATACACCAATAAAAGTGCCTGAAGCGAGACGAATGTGATTTTGCTGAAGGACAGAACAGTAGCGATTGAGCTGTACTGTCCGTCACTGCATGTGTGGATGTGAGTGCTGTCGTCCGCTGACCTTCTCCACGCTGCTGACCGCCTGGAAGTAGATGTTGTAGTTCTTGCGGGGTGCGAGGGGGGCGTTCCAGTAGCCGAGGTACGTCTTGTTGTCTCCCACCGTGAACGGCAGTGGTTCTGGGAGGTTCCTGGGCGGCAGCTCCGCAGCGAAGTAGTACGGCAGGCCCGAGCTGGCGGCGTTCTGATAGGACACGGGCTCGCGGTAACACTCCCCGCCGCCGGCGTCCCGTCGGGCTCGGTGAGGGTTGATCTCCTTCACCACGATCTGATACGAGCTGTGGATGACCGACACAACATCACAGACAATCAGCACATTTATTCAGAACTCAACATCCCTCAGCTTTCACCTTTCATTTGGATATTGATGACACAACCAAAAGCGCCGACAAAATATAATTGATTTTGTTTTGAGATGATATTTTGGGATATTCATACTCTTGTTTAATTCATTCTGCTGTTTCCGTGTTTGTCCTCACTGCTGACTGGAGAAATCTCCTCAATCATTCAGGTTTCTATGGGAGTTTCTACACAGACGTCCCATTCACCAAAGTTACCATGTTTAACCTTATAAAGGGGTGGTATAATTCCCTTTTCACAAGATGTAAAATAAGTCTCTGATGTCCCCAGAGTGTGTATATGAAGTTTTAGCTCAAAATACCCCACAGATATTTTTATATAGCATGTTAAAATTGTAAATTTTTAGGGTGAGCAAAAACACACCGTTTTGTGTCTGTTCCTTTAAATGCAAATGAGCTGCTGCTCTCAGTACAGGGGGCGGAGCTTCAACAGTTTGCACTCACACACACATGCACTGAAAATTTCAAAAACTTTTAGCCTTTTATGTTCAAACCGGAGTCAGACAATGATGGAGAGACTCAAGAAGAAGTGACAACATGTAGAAGCAACAGGACATTTCTGAATGGTTAGTTGATGAATTTATGAAGCTGATGTGTAGTTATCTTCTAGTCATTGATTAGCATATTCTGTCTTGATAATCTATAAATTGTGTTCGGGGGCGGGGTTTATGTAAATTCTAGGGTTGGTGATGTCACTAACCCGGGAGGAATGTGGTGTAGTCTCTACCAGCCGTTTGTTGTAGTCCTTAAAAAGCGATTTCTTTAAAAGCAAATATCTCCCTTTGCTTTGAACTTTGAGCGTTGTAACTTTGCAGATGTTGTTTATGCTCAAACAGCAACATTACACACTAACTACAGTTAGAAAAGTCAAATCATAATCAACCACCCCTATAAAACATACTTTACCATATTGCATATGCAAATTATTAAGGCCTCTAAATGATGAACATGATCAAGACTTTGCATCTCCTGCAGTTCTCCTGTCTCTGATTGATAGTTTAGACTGTTTTATCCAGTAAAAGTCTTTCAGTGTAACTGTACAAACGTCCTCCTTCAGCTCGAGCTTCACGAGTCTTTCTGTGTCAATCTGACCTGATTTATCAAGGAAACGAAAGAATAACTTGGATATTGTTATTATATTTCACCTGGACTGAAGCGACTGAGGTTTACTTGATCATCCATCATCATTTATTAGAAAAATATGATCATCAGGCTTTTGAGGAAGGTTTATTTGTTCATCAGTCAATCATTGTATTGCACTGCATTATATGATTTAAAACTACAGAGCTTTGATCATAAAACTAAGCATTTAAATATCATCTTATTAAGACATTATTGGCCCATATTGATATTTATATGCATTTTATGTAAGTATCTGCTAAACTGTTATAAAGATGAAACTGATTTACATTTCAAGCTTCCGAATTTCACCTTACTTTAATAAACTGTTCCATTTTTTTTGTCTGACTATTATGTCAGGCATTACAGGGTTAAATAATTGTACATTTTGTATGTTCATATGAAAGACTGGGAAAACTGTGCTCTAATGGCTTCTTGTGCTTCACATCCATATTTCCCTTCACTTTCCCAATGGTCTTTTTCTGCATTTTCCGTACTTAACTGAATTGAAATGAATAATTTAATCAATAAATAAGTCTCTCCTCCTCTTCCATCTGAGGCTGTCTGTAGGAATGAGTCTGTCACATTGAAAAACTGAATTACTGAAAGACAGAGCGCAGAGAGAGGAAGAGGAAGAGTCTTTGTGCAAGTGTTGAGAGGAATACGAAACAGCTGAAGGAGAGATGGAGCTGAGAAACACGGGGAGTGAATATGGGAGCAGCAGCAGAGGCTCATTTCAGTCTGATGAACACACACACACACACACACACTCTCACACACACCTGATAGGAGCTCCTTTAGCCTGGGCAGGTTTCAGCAGGACGGTGATGGTGGTGGCCGTCTCGTTCAGGGACGCCTCGGACCCATCATACTCCTCTAGAGTCGGCGCTACAGAGACAGAGAGAGGGGATGTGTCAACATGTTCCCATTAATACAATCCTGTGTTGGTGAAGCTTCCCAGAAACTCAATACTCTGTGAAGACTCAAGCTGTTCAAACTTCAGAGTAGTTCAACTACAGCCACCCTGCTGAAAGACAAGTCACTGTTTGCAGGAAATCAATGAGCATCTCAAACGGCTTGATGGTATTAAACTTAATACTGTACATAAATCATACATTTATACCAACTAGGGCTGTGCAATTAATTGAATTTCGATTTGGATTTTGGCTCCCAACGATCATCAAAATAGTACAATCGAGTAAAAACGATTATTTTGCCATGTTCTGTTTTAAAAGATTTTTTGTACATTTTTTGTCAAACTCCCATTTATGCAAACAAGTTTTTCCGCTCGCATGAGGAGGTTTTTCAGGCAATTCGAAAAAGAAATATTTAGCAAAACTGCAATGGAAACAGTTTTTGCGCATTTACAGGTCAGCTGACGTAGATGATGAGGTGTGTTTGGACAGAATACGAGACAGAGTTCTTAAGAATTCATAATAGACAAAATAATTACAGCAATAATGGATTCTAAACCTCAAATAAATGTCGCAATCAAGACCTCGCAGCAGATCTGAGGGAGAAACACCCAGAAACTCCTCATATGAGCCGCTCACAAGTATAATAAGGGTCGTTCCTTACCATTAATGACTGGAAAACACACACACATCTCCTTCCATTAATAATAATGGCTAGTGCAGTGGCTGGGATATAGTACATAAACCTCCATTTTGGAATGATTTTACTTATCGTGAGAGGAAAAAATGAAGTTTTAGTCGCATAACATTGGTCAATGGAAACGCCGTCATTTCTCAACAGTTTTTTGTCGACATTTAGAAAAAAATCGCAAAACTTTTGCGCAAATCTGTATTGGAAATACGCCTACTGTAGCTATAATGTATATTTGCTCAAAAAATCAGAAAACACACCAGACAACCACAACATACACACATTCACTCACTCACACACACACACACACACACACACACACACACGCACATCCCACAATTTCACTCTGCATGAATAAGTCTATTTGTCTTTCTCTTTCTTTTTGAAAGCAGGTTTTCTCCCCTCATCCCTGCATGTTTTGTTAGCTCCACCTACACTTCTCTCACTCGCAACAAATCTAAAGTGATGTATTTCTGAAATGCTAGGAAATCATATTTGCCCTGATCATGCCTGTATGACATCTGCGAGCGGTGAAGTGGCAGAAAGCCTGAGGGGACGTGATGAGGTTACGCTCCTCGTCGCTCATTAGCACAACACAGGAAGAAGCTTTTACATTCAGTTCAGCTGATTACAGCCTGCAATCCAAGATCCTTACAGAAGCAGATGCAAATTAAAACAAACAAACAAAGAAAGGGCTCATTCATCTTTACAGAACACATTATTTATTTTTATTTCAATTAGTAAACCACAAATGAGCTGACTTTGGTTAATGCGGAAAAAGTTATTAAAATACTGATTACACTGCACAAAAAAAAATCACATATATTACACCATGTTCCAAAGTTCTGAGTCAGAATTATTATTATTTTATTTTTTTTAAATAAAGAATACTTTTATTCAGCAAGGATGCATTAAATTGATCAAAAGTGACAGTAAAGACATTTATAATGTTACAAAGGATTCTAATTCAAATAAATGCTGATCTTTTTAACTGTCAATTCATCAAAGAATCCTGAAAAATAAAATGTATCACAGGATTTCCACAGAAATATGAAGCAGCACAACTGTTTTCCTCATTGATAATATTAATAAATGTTTCTTGATCATCAAATCATCATATTAGAGTGATTTCTGAAGGATCATGTGACACTGAAGACTGGAGTAATCACAGGAATAAATTACATTTTACTGTATATTAACAGCTATTTTAAATTGTAATAATATTTCACGGTTTTTACTATATGTTTGATCAAATAAATGCAGCCTCAGTGAGCAGAAGAGACTTCTTTGAGAAACATCTCACCAACCCCAGATGTTTGAACGTTAGTGTATTTGCGAGTAAAATCACTTCATTTCAGAGAGAATAAAAGTATGCCAAAGATCCATAGTTTTCTGCCATCTCTTTCCATACCAACAGATTCTCTCAATCGTAATAGAATTAATTCTCCTGGTGACTATAGATATGCGAGAATCTGACTTCACAGCCTGAGCAAACGGTCCAATCAGAAGACGGGATGGAATTTGACATACACAACAACATACCTGATATGTTGGTGGTGACGTTGAGTGTGGTGGGGGGTCCGTATCCCTTGCTGGTGCTGGCCCGGATCAGGAACTGGTATGTGGTTCCCGGGTGCAGCTGTGTGAAGTTGTGTCGCGAGGTGTTCCAGGGTAACAACTCGAGCACCGGCGGCCTCAGCAGCGGCACCGACGGGTCGAACGAATGAACACTGCTGTAGCTGATCTGGAGACAGCCAACACGTAACTCAACACATGCAGCATATTGAGGGGATTTACTTGTAGTTCTTCATAATAAAATACTAAGAAATTAACTTGTATGTAAGTATGTAAACATGATTCAAGAGAGCATCCAAGTTTGAACACAAATCTGGCATGTAAAAGACCTGTACCTCATACTGGGTTATGATGCCGTTGGGCTCCAGAGGCTCTTTCCACTGCAGTGAGATCTTATCCTCAGACGGAGTCGCTCGCACAAACTCCTTGGGAACTGGACCGGGAACTACAGCACAGACAGAGGAGAAAACTGAATACTAGCAGAACTGGCTTTAGTGAGAAAACTATGTTGGCTGGTTGTGTCTTACAGAATGTGGAGAATTTGCCATCAGATGTTTGGCTACAACATGAGCAGTGCTGATACTAATATCTGAGCAGGAAAATGAGGCTGATATGCAGTACCAGGGGTGTCGCCATACCCTTTTTACCAGCGTAACTTCCTCGTGCCCCAGACAAATATTACTGATTGTCTGTTAACGAAGATTACCATTTAGCGACCTCACACTGTGTCCTAACCAGATGTGACGCCGTGGAACGCGATAAAAGCTGTCTTTGTGTTATGTTAATCAGAGTTTTTCTGCAAACCACCTGCGATGATTCTATTTCTGCAACATCACAGCTGGAACAACAACATAAAAAGTATGACAATGATAATCTCAGGTACTGATTATACTGATGTTATAGAGGTTGAAACTCTCTCCACATGCTGATAGCAATCAACAATATACATACATCTTCTGTGGAAGTCTAAAGACCAAAAAATGTTTGTCCAATCATTGCATTTAGTCTGAATGATTGGCTGTGATAATTGATTGATTTGGTTGCGAGTGCAGAGCGTTTGCAGAGAGACTCCTCCCACACGCTCTTCTGATTGGCTGTGATAATTGATTGATTTGGTTGCGAGTGCAGTGCGTTTGCAGAGAGACTCCGCCCACACGCTCTTCTGATTGGCTGTGATAATTGATTGATTTGGTTGCGAGTGCAGTGCGTTTGCAGAGAGACTCCGCCCACACGCTCTTCTGATTGGCTGTGATTTTTGATTGATTTGGTTGCGAGTGCAGTGCGTTTGCAGAGAGACTCCGCCCACACACTCTTCTGATTGGCTGTGGTTTTTGATTGATTTGGTTGTGAGTGCAGTGCGTTTGCAGAGAGACTCCGCCCACACACTCTTCTGATTGGCTGTGGTTTTTGATTGATTTGGTTGTGAGTGCAGTGCGTTTGCAGAGAGACTCCGCCCACACGCTCTTCTGATTGGCTGTGGTTTTTGATTGATTTGGTTGCGAGTGCAGTGCGTTTGCAGAGAGACTCCGCCCACACGCTCTTCTGATTGGCTGTGGTTTTTGATTGATTTGGTTGCGAGTGCAGTGCGTTTGCAGAGAGACTCCGCCCACACACTCTTCTGATTGGCTGTGGTTTTTGATTGATTTGGTTGTGAGTGCATTGCGTTTGCAGAGAGACTCCGCCCACACGCTCTTCTGATTGGCTGTGATAATTGATTGATTTGGTTGCGAGTGCAGTGCGTTTGCAGAGAGACTCCGCCCACACGCTCTTCTGATTGGCTGTGATTTTTGATTGATTTGGTTGCGAGTGCAGTGCGTTTGCAGAGAGACTACGCCCACACACTCTTCTGATTGGCTGTGGTTTTTGATTGATTTGGTTGCGAGTGCAATGCGTTTGCAGAGAGACTCCGCCCACACGCTCTTCTGATTGGCTGTGGTTTTTGATTGATTTGGTTGCGAGTGCAGTGCGTTTGCAGAGAGACTCCGCCCACACGCTCTTCTGATTGGCTGTGGTTTTTGATTGATTTGGTTGCGAGTGCAGTGCGTTTGCAGAGAGACTCAGCCCACACGCTCTTCTGATTGGCTGTGATTTTTGATTGATTTGGTTGCAAGTGCAGTGCGTTTGCAGAGAGACTCCGCCCACACGCTCTTCTGTTTGGCTGTGATAATTGATTGATTTGGTTGTGAGTGCATTGCGTTTGCAGAGAGACTCCGCCCACACGCTCTTCTGATTGGCTGTGATAATTGATTGATTTGGTTGCGAGTGCAGTGCGTTTGCAGAGAGACTCCGCCCACACGCTCTTCTGATTGGCTGTGATTTTTGATTGATTTGGTTGCGAGTGCAGTGCGTTTGCAGAGAGACTCCGCCCACACACTCTTCTGATTGGCTGTGGTTTTTGATTGATTTGGTTGCGAGTGCAATGCGTTTGCAGAGAGACTCCGCCCACACGCTCTTCTGATTGGCTGTGGTTTTTGATTGATTTGGTTGCGAGTGCAGTGCGTTTGCAGAGAGACTCCGCCCACACGCTCTTCTGATTGGCTGTGGTTTTTGATTGATTTGGTTGCGAGTGCAGTGCGTTTGCAGAGAGACTCCGCCCACACACTCTTCTGATTGGCTGTGGTTTTTGATTGATTTGGTTGCAAGTGCAGTGCGTTTGCAGAGAGACTCCGCCCACACGCTCTTCTGTTTGGCTGTGGTTTTTGATTGATTTGGTTGCGAGTGCAGTGCGTTTGCAGAGAGACTCCGCCCACACGCTAGAAACACTGTACAATACTAGTGAACAGATCTGACAAAATGGACTGATTTTAGGATCCTCATGGTCCTTCTGCTTCCATGACTGAAATGACTTTGGATGAGAAATATAAATTGTGCCTTCATCTGAATTTCTTTTTATTTAAAGAAACAAAAAAAGTTTTGGCACAAGGCTAATTCTGTCCCTGGCTGGGAGACACACTCACTAAATCACGCTGCAGTGTGACCTTATATCACATTGGGCCATCAGCACAACAACACAAAAGAAAGGGGCAGAAATGATGGTACACTGGTAGGAGCGTGTCATTTCGTCAAAACAAGAAACCGTTCGCTTCAGAAATCATTTGCATATACGCAGAAGAATACAAACGGTGTTCCTAAACCTGGGTTTGCCCAAGGAGCCGCTGACGGTGGCCTTTATTGTGCTGCAACACTATTCACGTCAAGGCGACTGACGGAAAAAGTTCTGCAAGCGATGTGCACGTCCCAGATGTGTCAAGAAATCACAGCATCTAACCCACTTATGACTGTCAGGTGCGCTTGTGTTCAATATATCCCTGCCTTTATCCTCATTTGAATTATTTGCCTCACTCATCTTCGAAAAAATAAATAAAAAAGAAGTTATATTTATACATTCCTGACATGTTTTGATCTGTTTCTCCATGAGAGAGATGTTGCATGAAGAGGTTTTAACTGTCAGCGTAATCATGTAAACATGTTAAATGGGCCAATGCTACTCTTGGATGTATTGTCAGTCAGCTGATCTTTAACATTTCAGCAGATCAGTGTGAGAGACGTCTGGCCAATGACTGGTGGACACGAATATAAGGGAGTGTTCACACTTGTACAGTAGTTTGGTTCACTTAGTTACTTTGGTCTGGACCAAAACCCCCAACATTATACATTTATTCCTGGTTCAATTAGCATTAACTTACTGAACATCCAAAACAATGCTGTGTTCTGGGCTAAATGCGCTCATTGTATGTGCAAACATATGATATTTTGACCAGCTGAGAACTGATTAAGAGCTTGTAAAATGTGTAAAGGAGTCAAAACAGCAGCAGGAATCCCTCATATTGTGACATCACTTCCTCTTTTAGGTTCGTTTACATGTCTTTGGTCCGTGTTGTGTTCATATTTCAGTCGAATCGCACCAGAATTCGTTTGGAAGTGGATTGCAGTTCGGACGGAAGTTCGTTCTAATCGAATCAAATCTGTGAACTGATACACACCCTAAGAGAACAGATATTACCAATATCCTGCGAAATTAAAAGGCATTGAATGTATTATGAACTAAATAGTTCAATATAAAATATTTAAATATTTTTGAATAAAAGCAATACAATTACCTATGATTATAGTAATTCAGCAAATCATATTTTTATTGTAGTTTTATTTTTAATACGCGCAGAAAGGCCAGTTAAACCAGTAAGAGCTTTGTCCCTACAGCCATACGGGCTTTAAATAAATAATCCTCTTAAAGTATAGAGACAGCATCCATTGGTGTGGTGTGTTGTGCTCTTGTCTCTGTTGGGATCCCTGGTATCTATTATTGTATAATCTTGTGTAAGTCTGCATGTCCTATGTGTTTGCTATGAATGCACCGACTGTAGAAAAGAATTTCCTCTTTGAAGACATCTTTAATATGTCTTAATGTTTAATCACACCTATGGGTTGTTGAATATCTTATATGTAAGGATGGGAATCCTGCTGTTGAAGGAAGTGTTAGTAGTTGTCGTACCGTCCTCCTCCGTCTGGATGACGGTCTCGTCGCTCTCCTTGCGTCCCTCCGGGTTGGTGAGGATCATTTTCAGGCTGACGTTGGTGTTGGGAGGCAGGTTTCCCACCACGTGTCGGGGGGCTTTGGGGTCCATCTCCAGGCAGTCGGCTTTGCTCTGGTTGGGGGTTTTGTGGTAGTGGTAGCAGATGGTGACGTTGAAGGTGTGGCAGCGGGTGATGTTGTAGCCCAGTGACTCCCAGTCCACGGCGATGTAGCGCGCCTGTGTCTCCGCGATCTTCAGACTCTTGGGCGTCCGCATGGGTTCTGAGAGAGAGGATGAGAGACGGGTCAAAACATTGTTCATTCTTAAAAGGGTCATGAACTGAAAAATAAAAATGTCCTTGATCTTTTGACACATAAGAGGTCATTATACTATAAAAACATCCTGTAGGTTTCAGAACTCAAACCTTTCTCGTTAGTCTAAAAACAGCTTATATTGAAGCCAATATGCAAACACAACCGCTTGTGTAATGCGCCACTTTATTACGTAATAGTGCGGGTAAACACCACCTCCGCAGAAAAAGATCAACACCTGCTTCTACAGCAACGACGAGGCAATCGCAGGTCTACACAGAAACCTGAAAATAATGATAATAATTAATCATAGCATGAAAATAATCTGTTTTTAAAATTGTGATTAATATATACAAAGAACGCCCCCTTTACAATCGTCTAAGCTGTCAATCACACAGCGCGAGTTTATCTGGACACTGTCAGAGGGTTTTATCAGAGGGATCAAATCAGGAAATCGCAAAAATGCCTTTAATTTCAAATTATGACAATTTTTGATGTAAAAAACACCTGCACCTCAGGAAACATTATACAATAAAATAAAAAATCCAGTTTATGACCCCTTTAAAATGTAATTCATAAGTTGTCACTGTCCTGGAGGCAAAATAAAACTGTGATAACATGACAGATCCGTTGATTTATTTAACTTTTTGTCCAAGATTGCTT
Organism: Squalius cephalus; assembly: GCF_949319135.1. Classification (NCBI taxonomy): domain Eukaryota; kingdom Metazoa; phylum Chordata; class Actinopteri; order Cypriniformes; family Leuciscidae; genus Squalius; species Squalius cephalus. The sequence continues at coordinate 1,974,980 of NC_137133.1, read as the reverse complement.
GCCATATCACTTCATCTTGAACCACTTTTTTGCTGTTTCAGGCTTTTATCTCTTTTTTTTTTTTGTATTAGGAGATCTGAATGCTAGTTGTGGACACATGAGATCCAAGTGAACGGTGCATTTTGTCGCCGCCCGACTCATGAAAGTCGGCATGAAATGAAAATTCACCCTATCTATTTTCCAAATGCATGTTATTGATTCTATTGTGAATGATTCATCCATGCATGCTTCATTTTCAGACAGCTTATGTTCTTCTCTCCGCTGACGTATGCAGGATTCTCCAATCATTTAGTCTGATTAAGCCCCGCCCCTTTCTTACAATTGGCTGCAAGCTCACATTCAGATCAATCAACAAGTGATGGACTGAACCAAATCAAACCCTGCGTTTCTTCAATAATCTACAGAGCAAAAGACCTGACGCTACTGTTTTATAGCAACAGAAACAGACATTCAGCACAGGATTCATAGAAATGCCTCGTTTAGTTTTAATCTCTGCTTGAATAGCCACATGACCACACTGACAAAACAACCAGAAAACTCACACACAATCCACAGCATTTGATTTTATATTTCTCTTTCTGATGAACGAATTGAGAAAAGGCTGAAGTGAAAGGAGAGGCTGATCTGGTATGAGCGGCGCGAGGAAGACGGGAAGTGTTGTGAAAGCAAATGAGGCACCTGTGGACCAGATAAAGGCTCCTTCATACACACACACACACACACACACAGATGCAGACGTTTTAAGCCTCTCTAAATTAGCCAATACATCAGTGCGAGAGAGGGTTCATATAACGCCACCCCATAATGCATCAGTCCAGCACTCCTAGATGGTTTGTAATTACTGTAACTGAGTCATTTATCTGTGCTACTCAGTTCGTCGGTGTCATTACTACAGAAATGCACACACTGCATCATGCAGCGGTGAACAGACACAGATGAAACGCTGAGGGGTTTTAGTATGTGAGAAGATTGTTCTACGTATGTCCAGTGCGCTTTGACCCTAACATTAACCTTTACTCTAATGACGATCTGTGCTTACAGTCAGAAATCAGCAAACCTCTCAATAATGTCTAGCATCTGCTCTGTTCCAAGCCTTAAATGACCTTTGACCTCAGAGTCAGGCAGGACCGAGCTGAAGTGTGTGGGGTCAGTGACCATATGATCACACACTCAGTCGGGGATTGAGCTGTTGCACACACACACACATCAATGCAGAAGGTTTTTCTACCGCAGTAAGAAACGCTTCAGGCGCTGGACGACGCAAATCTGAAACATTAAACCACACGTGTTATTATTCAGATAAACAAGAGGAAGCTGACTGTAGACATGTTCACGTTATAACGACATGGTTTCAAAACAGCTTCACGGAGAGTCATGCGGGTGTGTGTCGATAATGCCTTTAACACACAGATACATGACGATGATCCTCAGACTTTAGATCTAGCTTTAATGCGTTTAGCAGATTCAGTGTCTCGGGCACACGTTCAAGTGTGAGTAATGTCACAATGGCATTTTGATTAAACATTTTTTACTGTTTTTCACCCCAATAAGATCTATAACATGCCTGAATTTTCATTTCATGCCAGCTTTAAAGTCGGCATGAAATCAAATTTGACAAATCTTCTTTTTATATGTAATATTGTAGTGTTTATTATATATTTATTTATTATATCTCAACTTCCGTTTCATGCCGACTTTAAAAGATATAAATATTAGTTGTTAGTTTTTTTTTTAGAGAAAGATCATCATGACTACTCACCAAAATAAATAAACAAAACAACATGAAATACTGATAAGAGTGTACATTTGATTTATTTCTTAAAAACAACACACTATTATTAATATATGTATATAATGATATTATTACATCTATAAGACTATATAACATGAGCGTTTGATCAGATGCAACTGGCACTGCCATGGAGAAAATCAATTGAAATTGTCAATTACATTATAGAGTTTACCAGCAATCTATAATCAAGAGGGCTCAACAGCGTCTTCATTCTCTCCGTAGACTGAAGAAGGTGGATCTCCTTTGACCATGTTCTATAGAGGCACTATTGAGAGCATTCTCACATATTGCATCTCTTGCTGGTTTGGAAACAGTACGGCAGAGGAGAGACATCAACTGAACAGGATTGTGAGAACTGCTGAAAAAATCATTGGTGCTTCACTGCCACGTATTCAGGACATCTACACAGAGCGCTGTGTGCATAGAGCAACTAGCATTATTAAGGACTTTACTCATTTCTCACGTGACATGTTCATACTCCTTCAGTCTGGTAAAAGATACAGAAGTATCAGGGCAAGAACTAGTAGGCTACTAAACAGCTTTTTCCCCACAGCTATTAGACTGCTTAACCAGAGAATGTGATTTGAACTTGATATTTTTATTTTTTTATTTTATTTATTTATTTTTTTTATCCTTTTTAGTGTATTTTAGTATATTTACATTTATATTTAAATTGTGCGCTTTTGATTAGTTACTATTGCATTGAATTACTGAGTAGTGGATGTATGAAACATAATTTCGTTTTTATGTACACCATGAAAATGACAAATAAAAGGAATCTGAAAAATCTGAAATCTGAATCATACCAACTCAGTCTCACGGCAACTCAAAATTATTTTATGTTAGTGGCTAATTCGTATGATTTCATACAATCTAATTTGTACGTTTCCGTACGGTCTGCTTATGCCCCAGTGACGGGGTGGAGCTTCATGCTTACTTTTTTCCTAAGAAAATGGCACGTTTTCGAATAATTCACATCGTACAAATTCATGTGAAATCACCACCTCATTAAACAGTGACATCTTGCTGTGTGTGAGATTGGGTAGAATTATACACAACATTTGCTCACTGAATGCCATCACTGACCAATCACAGTCAACTATTCTAGAAAGCTGTGTAAACATGAAGACCGGTGTAAGTAGGACATCAACTGAGCGCCAGTGGCAGGTGAGAGAACATGATGCAAGAGAAGAAAACAGACGCAGAAAATCCAGATCAACGTGTGGTGTGTGAACTGGAGCCACACCGAGGGCAGAAGACTAAACCAAACAGAGCACACACACACACACACACACACGAGCTCAGGAGGCCCTTTCCATGTAGTCTAATTAAAACGAGCCGCTCTGAATACAGATGAGGAGCTTGTTAACACAGGACAGTGATTGGCTGTTTGCTCAGAGCTTATTAATAACAAAGCCTTTCCCATCATCCCTTTGGGTGACAGTTTCTCTCTCTAACTCATGATTGTCATGAATCTTCAGGAAAGCAAAGAAAAACAAGTATTTTGTCCTGATTTTAGAAAGATAGCTAAAGCGGTTTCTCTTCTGCCTGTCAGGCCAGCATCATTAGGCAGATTTAGTGTCAATGTCCAATAGTTGTTTCTGCATGTAAAATAAAGTTTCATTTGATACTCTGATTTAAGGCACGAGATCAACGGTCAAAGCCGTCGGTCTGCATGTGTCCACAGAACAACATCTGCATCAGCACAGACACATGATCACTGCACTGATCAGCTTTGCTGTTATCCGCCATTTTGTCTGTGACTTACAAACCTGTTTTTGGCACCATTATGGTAAAAAATGTTTTGTTATGGTACACGTAATTCAGATACTAGGTAGGCTATCCAGAGAGGCTAGTGAATGGAGTTTTGTTCATTTATATATCCTAAACCTGCACATTTTAAATGACTGTCCGAAAGCAAAACATCTCTCACAGTATGGTGGATGTTTTTATAAAGTGGAATTTTTTTTATTAAATATCGCTTTTTCGTTCTGTATGACCTTTGTTCATCTAACATGACATTACATTAAATACAAAGAGAACAGCATATACATGCAGTGAAGTTAACTTTATTTTGCCGCCAGCAAGTTGCCAGCCAGCGCCGGCATTTTTGATCATATTACAGAATATTTTGCTGAACAAATATCTAAACATACAATATATCAAAATAAAAGAACAGAGCCTCTGCTTTTAATAAATAAATAAACTATTCTAGCTTCATAAATTATTTTTTATCAACACTTGAATGTGGGTAAGTTTCATTAAAAAGCAACATTTTGAACAAAAAGCTGAGAAAATCCAGTTTTTGACTAAGACTTTGTCCAGATCAGATTCAGACCCATGATCAAAACAGATGGAGTAGATCGAGTCCATCAACACCCACATTTCATTCAGTAACATTAGGCAGTTTTGATTTAATGCTGTTTAATGTTGATGATCGCGTTAGAATACTAGGAGATTCAATACTCTTTCAGAAGATGCGTAACAGCGCCCCCTACCGTATGGGGTAACAGTGAAAACACGTAAAGCCGGAAAAGCTTGTCAATGGCAGGGAAAGAGTTAAGAAAAACAAAACAAACAAAAAAATGAGTTAGTACTTATCCATGTTTGCATGTGAAGCGTCCATTACAATGTTTACAACATGTTGACTGTCAAACTTCTTGACACAGAGGCAGATTTCCCCTTGTAATTTAACTATTTTCTCATCGTCTAACATTATATTTAGTGTTTCAACATAACAACCAGCTTGGTTGTGAAAGCTTGTGCTCTCTGATTTCTTTTTTTCTTTTTTTGTCCCCAGAAGCATAAACTGCATTTGAATGAATATCCCGTCCTTCGGATGAGACGTTAAAGGGATAGTTCACTTTGAAATTACATTTTGGTATGTTTTAGCTTACCTCAAGGGCATCCAAGATGTAGGTGTTTTTTTCCGCAGTAGTTTCAATTTTGATATTTTTAGGTCAAACCGTTCTTGTCTGTCAGTCATTTAATGCAGGTCTATGGTCACTGTCTCAAAGAGCATGCACAGAGTCCAAATTAAACAATTCCCCATCGTCCAAATTAAACAATTCCCCATCGTAAGTACACATTGATGGCCTAAGACACGAAACGAGCGGTTTGTGTGAGAAAACGAACAGTATTTATATTGTTTTTACCTCTTATACACAGCCACGTCCAAGTGATCTGAGGGCGCGCGCGCATCCTGCTGTGTGTGACGTGTGCGCAGACTGGTGCATAGATATATACACTAGATGTCGCCTTAAAGGCATTCGTTAAGAATCTAGTGTATATATCTATGCACCAGTCTGCGTACAGATCACTTGGACGTGGATGTGTTACAAGAGGTAAAACGATATAAATACTGTTCGTTTTCTCACACAAACCGCTCGTTTCGTGTCTTAGGCCATCAATGTGTACTTACGATGGGGAATTGTTTAATTTGGACGATGGGGAATTGTTTAATCTGGACTCTGTGCATGCTCTTTGAGACAGTGACCACAGACCTGCATTAAATGACTGACAGACAAGAACGGTTTGACCTAAAAATATCAAAATTGAAACTACTGCGGAAAAAAAGACACCTACATCTTGGATGCCCTTGAGGTAAGCTAAGACATACCAAAATTTAATTTCAAAGTGAACTATCCCTTTAAACCGAGGTCCTGACTCTCTGTGGTCATTAAAAATCCCAGGATGTCCTTCGAAAAAGAGTAGGGGTTTAACCCTGGCATCCTGGCCAAATTTGCCCCTTGGCCTCTGTCCATCATGGCCTCCTAATCATCCCCATATACTGATTGGCTTCATCATTGTCTCCTCTCCACCAGTATGCTGGTGTGTGGTGGGCGTTCTGGCGCAATATGGCTGCCGTCGCATCATCCAGGTGGATGCTGCACATTGGTGGTGGTTGAGGAGATTCCCCCCATCTATGTAAAGCGCTTTGAGGTCTCAGAAAAAGCGCTATATAAATGTAACGAATTATTAATTATTATTATATATTATAAAATCATCACCTTAAAAAGCAGAGGCATTGGTGAAGTAATCCCTGGCTATCTTGAGGTCAATTAAAAACACATTTCTGTTAGTAATAGTAATCTTTAAATGATGTATTAGTTACTAAAGCTTTGATGGCTGTCGATGTGATGAATTTAGAAAAGCGATTTATCTCAGAGGGTTTTACAATCCAATAGCTACTGGCTAAAAAGTCTGCAAACTCATTTGATCTAGTTTAACGTTAGGCTATTGTGAATGTGAGGATGAGACAGGCAGCCAGACGGAGAAGTCTCCTGAGGTTTTAATTGGGAGCTCTGCCACCGGTGACCCCGCAGGATGACCAAACATTAGTCCTGACTTACTTCGGGACGGACCCTCATTGCCACCGCGGCCCTGGGGTCACACGCAATAGAGGAACCGTCCCACCCCTCGCTCCCTCTCAACAACACACTTCTAATAACAGTGATGTTCAAGCCCTCGTTCTCTCAGTCTCTCCGTCCGTCGCTTCTTCAGAAACACCAGAGGAAAACAGAGAGAGAGAGGAGGAACAACACTGAGAAAGCTCAATAATAAAGCTAAAGACGTGTCTCTAGGGCCAGTTCAACTCAAAAACAAGTCATTATGTGAGTGTCAGTCATGGCGGACAGGGTTTGCACATCTCTGACAGGCTGATGTATCGGATCCTTCTATGATGAGACACAACCCATGCTTAAAACACAAAGCACAGAGCCTGCAATCACACACACACACGTTCGGCTCATTAAAACCCACTCATTATTCTCCAATCTTCTGCTCTTTCTGATGCTTTTTCCTCCCGGCTGTTCTTTTCTGATGATTAAATGCATGTATCTGCAGCTGTGATTGTATTAGATGAAGAATTTCTAAAGAAAGGCAAACACTCTCAAATCGACCGGCCGCTCGTACAAGCGCCAATCCCGATGTTTATTCTATTAAATGAGATTTTTCATCAGGATTACAGCCACACACTGTACATACAGAATCCCAATAAAGCAATAAACCACCAGAGACTGCAGTGGGCGTCTGGTAACCAGAATCTGAAGTCACGCCAAGAGTCGCTTTATTCTGGGGATGGTTATGAATTCAACCGCGTAATGCTTTAGATTTAAAAGCAATCATGTGGTAATGTCTGTTTATGATCAAATCAAGTGAATAAAATAATGAAAAATGAAAGGCGCTTCATCTCGTTGATTATTTTCACGTTTACTTGGAACATGATGGACACAAACTAAAAGATCAGACTTTTCTGATTTTATCATAAACCTAATATACAATCCGTCTGCCATTTAATGTACGTCACTAGCTCATTTTAATGGTTCATAGCGACTTGACACATTGAAATCGATTTCATCTGATGTTTTATTTTGGCTAACAGTCTCAACTATTATCATGCTATTTCAGCATGTCTGTTACTAATTTTCCCATTGTTCCCTTGTTGTTGTGCACACACACATCTGATCAGATTCACACACAGAAACCCTTCAAACCGGAGGAGCAGAATCTCTCAATGGTCATCATATGATTATGGATCTCTTAAACGGGGGTTAGAGCGACTGTCGCCATGGCGATAAGGAGATGTCACTCACTGTCGAGTAAAACCCACGAGAGAGGAAATTTATATGCATCCAATTCACACCCACGACCTGTGATCAATTCAGCCTGGCTGAAAAAAAAAACCCAACGTGAATTTAAGTGGCGAGCTGAAGGCTGATAGATCCCTGACATCCTCCATCAGTTTAAATGTCAAGCGAGCAATAAAACGTAGTGGTGAACAGCAATGAATTGCTCTGATTTGGTACGGCCCATCAAACTCAGAACCACACACACACACACACACAGATAACATTTTTCCTGCCAACAATTACCAGCCTCCCTCTTCCTGTCTCTCTGAGCTGGGATCAATACAAGTGGAGAGCTGCATTAAGTTGCTAGATTAAAGCATTACTCCTCTGTAATAAAGCTTTATTGATCAGCTACTCCATGATCAAATGCGAGCACACTTCCCTCAGCCACGTCTGCACCGCACACGACCCCAGTCACTCGCTCGCACACACACACACACACACCCTGCCCGTACAGTCCGGCTGAGGACAAATGCTCTGTGTGTTCCCTGTTTTCACAGGAGTTTCACCTGTAATTACGCATCGCATTGTGTTGTGTTTTATGGTCAAAGCAAGTGTCTTCACAGAAAATGAACTCATTATCTTTATTTCTTGCAGTGCAGAAGTCCCCCTCACCCTCTAGAACTGATCATTTACATTTAGTCATTTAGCAGACGCTTTTGTCCAAAGCCACTTACAAATTAGGACTAAATTAAGCGAGTCATCGTGAAGAGGCAAAAAAACAACGCAAGAAGTGCTCAAAATACAAAGTTCAGACATTAGCATAAGCCCGATAAGCGAGGATTTAAAGGAAAAGGACATTTTTTTTAATTTTTTTGAGCCGGATTGATCATGACTACATACAGTCCTTACATACACACCTCATCTGTTGATCGCATGTTCTTCTGCAGCTAAAACAATCTGAATCAGCTTCAATACTGAGGTCAAACACATCAAATCTACTAATTTCAGTCTTTATTGAACAATTACACACACAACTGTAATTAGGGAATACTAATATTGACGACAGCAATGATATTGACTGGGAAAACCACTCACTGATCTTTTCTGCCTCAAATTAGTAATACATTCATAATTATTCAATGTAGATTCGGAAACCATTCAGAAATTCTGATATTCATGACAATTCTTTAATATTTTATCTGGTCATATATAAAAAATATACATCTCAATCTCAATTTCAACCTCAATGTATTTATATAGCACGTTTAAAAACAACCATAGTTGACTAAAGTGCTTAACAAGCATGACAAACATATACACAAACAATACACAATATACAATACAAAATAATCAACATTAGAAAAAGGTCAAGATATCAAAGCTCAACTTGAATTGAAAGCCACTGCATAGTAATGGGTCTTAAGCAAGGACTTGAATGTTTCAATGGTCCGAGCTTTTCTTACATTAATGGGTAGACTATTCCAGAGTTTAGAAAGCTGAGCTGAACACAACAAATGACAGCATGCTGAAACCTCTAAGTTGGTCTGACATCTTTTCTTTTAAATGAGCATTTTTATCAGGCTCCTAAGTTTAGGTTCAGTAATTGCACTTTAATGGCAATGAAAAGGTTATTACTTAGTGATTAAAATACTTTATTTTCAACAAAGTCACTTTAGTCGATTCCTTGGTATTTAACTATGGTCTTTTGCTACAGTCCATGTGTGGATTATTTTTTTGCAAGAAAGTTTCACTTTGTCGTGGGTGGAATAGAGCTGTTCCTCAATGTAGGATATGCCTGTTTCTGTCAGAGTTACAGCACACACACGGAAACACTGTTGTGTTTACATGCTACTCGCACATTATGAGTCTGACGACGTTTCCTTCTGCCAGTGACTGAAACTACCACAGGTTTCATCATACTTCTCCATCTTGTTTAGTTAAGAATCTCTTTAAACAAAATAAAAACTGGCTCTTACACACGCCGTCATTCATCTTGAAATCATATGACTCGATTTGTGTCTTCTGATTGGTTCAGTACACATAGAGGATGTTGCTGGGTAAAGGGAAGTGGCGTTTAGCGGTTTCTGCCTATGAACTGGTATTTCTGAATGGGCTGAGGCTGGGTTTTAGCAGGTTTGAAGCGATACCATGTGGAGAGCATTCACTTAAAATCATTATCTCGTTTTTGACATAGGTGGTGATTAGCAGCTTTGCATCATATATTCACCTGTCCTGCTGTATAGTTTTTACAGGTCGAGCTGTATGCTTGATTTTGAATGCAGTCAATGAACAGATAGAAAGTCTATTTTTTGTCTTGGTGTATGTAGTGAATCAGACTGCAAGCTCACACTATTCTGCTGCCATCTTCTTCTTCTTCATTTATATAGCGCTTTTAACAATGTAGATTGTTCCAAAGCAGCTTTACAGTGATAATAGGAAATTAAAGTAAAGTGTTTTGGCTTTACAGTAGCTCTAGAATAAAGCTATTGTCCAGCTAAAGTTAATTTGATTGATTCACTTCCGTCGCAACGATCATTAGTTATTAACTTCAGGGCGGCTAACACGACACAGCTTTAACAGAAAACTCTTGAGTTCTCTCTGCGCAAACTTCAAAAACGTGAACCAGTGAGAACGCCTATGGCGTGCACATGCGTATTACGAGTTCAGTCTATAGGTGTGTGCATTTAAATATATGTGCGCAGGCGTGTAGTCCTCCCCTACAAACCAAAATTAGTCTGGCCTTAAAATTAATAATACAGAATTTTTTTCTCAATTTCTTTCGCACTGTAGATTCAGCAGCGACACACTGCAAGTTTACTAGATATCAACTAAAACTCCTACTACCAACAAGCCCATCAGAGAGTGACATTTTAAGACAGCAGAGCCATTGATTTGATTAGAAAGCAGTATTGTTTCCCACGAGGCAGGGCTTTGTGTCATTGTGTGTGTGGTTATAAAGCGGTGGCATCTCCAGCCTCAGTCCAGCAGCACAGATCAATGGTAATCTCATTCACAATGACTTCTCAATGGCACAGCCACCTGATGAATAGACCCATCGATTTGCTGTTGTTCTGCCACTTCACGCAGGTGAATACACATCGGCTCTTTTTGAATTGGTCTGTATGGGAGGAAAATCCTGGAGCTTCGATGTCTCTTCTGTGCTGCTTTAATCTGAAGGGTGGCGAAAGTGAAAATCTGCCTTTTTCGTGGTTTTACATTTTCTGAAGAAAGTGTGAGTGGTGTTTGCCAACACAAACCTCACTGGAACAACGATAGGCTGTTGGGTATTATCGTCCACTAGGCAAGAATAGTTAATATATGCTCTAATTCAACTTCTTCATGAATAATATTACGTTCCGCTCTCTTTACTGTCTTTAGCCCTATTCAGACGGGATTCGTTTTACAATGGTAGATGTAGTAATGTAATTTTACCACAGGACGTCTGTAATCATAATGGCCAGATCTAGCCTGGATGCCAGCCGAACTTAGTTCTGCCCACAACATTTGAGGTCGGGAAGTTCGGTCTGGACTTGATCCGTTGTGGAACAACTATGCTCGAACCAGAGCTGTTCGGACCAATCAAATTGTAAGGGCGGGCTTTATACAATGATGGACAGATGATCAACAGTAACGTAATCATCCACGTCACCAAAGAGCGCTTGGGTTGAATTCGTTTACAACAAAGATGACTGCCGCTGGAGAATTGAGTTTTCACGAGTTCACACTTACAAATAAGTCAGATAGAATAAATGCATATTTGGCGTGCTGTGCTCGGTATTCGGCCTGAACCCAAAGTACTCCCCCCGTATTCCAGGCTGTGGAAGAACAGATCAAGAGTGAGTGGAGGGATGCTGAAAACGGTCAAGGAATGTTAGGAGAGTTGACAGAGTGAATATATAAATGCTGACAGGGTAGACATGGTAATTGTTTGATGACAAGTTGATTGGATTGATTATTTAAAAGCGTGCTCCTCCCGAACTTTGTTTCTGAAACATCATGTGTAGATTCCGCCATCGCGTCTGTTATAGAAGATATCGACAGCGCATTCAATTTAAAAGAGGAACAGAGAACCGCGATCAAGGCATTTGTCGATCAGAAAGATGAATGAAGAACATACGTCACTTACTCTGATTGGTTGTAGGTCTATCCAAATGAGTGCAGAGGCATTTTCTTTCCTGGTTCGGTTGAAACACGCCCCCTTAATCACAGCCCAGTGGAGCAGATCAGACTCATATTCTGACTAGAATCTGAGTATGACGACGTCAGGCTAGGCCAAATCGCACGGGGAAAGAAATCTCAGTAAAACTAGCAGAAGTGGGAGGGGTAACTCGATTTACGCTCCGTTTACTGTCACTGAAATATCATGTGCGCAAAACACTTATAACCTATATTTATATATAAAACAGTAAGGTCCGGTCGAACGATGTTAATTAAATACAGATTGGATTATGTTGGTAATAGGTACTAACCAAACGCTAAATGAAGTTTCGTGTCGCTAACAAGTGCTTTCGACCTTCTTTCTGATCTGAATGATATGTGGGAAACACTTGAGTTTTGCCACAGACTCGTCCCAGCGCCTATAACGCAACTGAATGCTTTTCCAAGCGCCTCCAAAATTACATTTATTATAGGAAATTATTATAGGAAATTACAGAATATTTTCATACATTTTTACAGCGGGTCTATTCGCATGGAATTAATTTTACCTGAGGTTATTTTTCCGGACCTTTTTACAGAAGGTAAAAGCTTTACTGTAAGCTTTACTGACATTGTCCATAATGATTACTGAGATGCACATTCGGACGGGACTAAAATCACAGAGAAGCTCTGGTAATAATGACTTTACCCCTCCTCTCCATGTTAAACTAGTCTTTTGTCCACAATGAAAACAAAGCCAAAACAAATGCCGATAAGGTAATCCGTATTTGAACGTGACCCTTCAGTCATTCAGCATTCGTCTCTCCTCTGGCTGTCGAGCGACACAGTGATACTTCACTTCCTTCAGAAGCTTCTGAAGATGGCTTTAAAACCGCCAAACACGTCCTCCGACTACTTCAGAATAAACGAGCAGCGAGAGCGCGTGTGTGTATAAATGAGAGGTTTACAGGGGCGACACTTGATCACGAAGGCAATTTATCCTCAAGTCCACATAATGGAGCAATGGAAGAGAAAGAGATCAGAGTAATAGGAGGCATTTCATTTAATTGCTATAAATTGGAGGTTCAGGGAATGTGAATGTAATTTTGAAGGGCTGTTTATCGGACCAGCGATAAATGTGCGAGCTGATACTGAAAAACTCTCCCGCTAGAGATGGGAGATGGATGGCTTTTCTCAAACAGAGGCATTCAATACGGCCTCGTCCATTGGCCTATTTGATCCCACCTTATAGGTTTCATCGACAGGTTTCCTCTAGCATACTTGGCCAACACAAAGACAGTCTGCCCACATACTTCCAGTAATCCCATTACTCAGGGAGCCGCACATGTCCAGCACAGTGTAATCATGGGTAAAGATCCAATACTGGTTAGCTTTAATTATGCATTTACACCACAAGTGAGACTCCCTGTGGGCAGGAGGGAAAGAGAAAACAGCCGAGAGAGAGGTTTGTAATGGGCCGCGCTTCATAAATTTCAAGACAATCAATGCTGCAGTCTGCTAATGGCGCGTGCATTAGCTAAGAAACAAGCACACACACACACACACACACACAGCAGATGCACACCTATCTGACAGTGTGCGCTCCTTAAAATATGACACCATCAGCCCTTTATTATCATCCCAGATTTGGCTTCTAAACAGCAGTTGTTTATGGTACATCCACAGATGTGGCTCGTGTTTGGACTGTAAACTCTGACCAACGTGAGTCAGATGCTAAATATCGCTCTATTTCACCCGTCATGGCAGTTTAATGCTGTTGAAAACAATTCTGCTTCCTTCTGAAACACTGTAAGTGCGGGCTAACAAAGAGAAAAGTGTGCTGTAGGGCTGGCCTGACAATGCTGATGTCTCGATTAATCAATATCAATCAATTCTCGGTTTGATGAACCAATACTGATTGATCTTTTAGTCTGTGTTGTGTTAACTTCTCTAAACTGATTGGTAGTGTGCCTGCCATCCAATAATCACAATAAGCTTTGTGCTTTGATACTTTTGATATGAAACAAAGTATCTGCATGTAATTCCATCAATAAATGTGCTGTTGATGCTCTTCAATGTGTGGCGACAGATCTCTGTAACGCCTCAAGAACCGTTCATCTCTTCCTCTTTACTACTAGTTACAGCACCAAATAAACATGATGAACATCAGAAGGAATATTAAAAGTTACAAAACTTACTGAAATGAATCCTGTCTCACGTAATCCATCAAACAGTGTTTAACTGTGGAAAGAGCTTGAGAACAATATGTCACGAAACATTATATTTACATATTAACATCCTTGATGTGTCATTACAAGTGCACAGGTCATGTGAGTGATTCCTTCAGAGTGAACACGAGTGAATCTGACTGCAGTAGATGTGAAAGAAATGGATAAAAATGATGTTATTTAAGCCAGCGCAAATACCTGTATTTACATCCTGTTTTCGGTTGAAGTCCAAAGTAGTCGATTGCCGAGTTCACGCGCGTGATCATAGGTAACTAAACCTATGCGCGTGAACTCGACAATCGACTACTTTGGACTTCAACCGAAAACAGGATGTACATACAGGTATGTGTGCTGGCCGAATTAACATCACTTTTATTCATATCTTTCACATCTACTGCAGTCAGATTCACCGTGTTCACTCTGAAGGAATCACTCACATGACCTGTGCACTTGTAATGACACATCAAGGATGTTAAGAGGCTAAAAGCAGGTTTAGTACTTGCCCCATTGAAGTCAACAGGGTGCAGATTTTAAAAAGAGGATAACACGGTGTAGGCAACACCGATTTTTGTCGTTGTTCTCTGTACTGACAGCACTCCACATTGACAAAAAAATGAGCTCAATGTTAAAATTGACCGGAGTTCTCCTTTAACCGGTTCTTCAATATTTAATATGTTTGAATAAATCATGAAAACAAGTTTTTATTACAGCCACTGTTTAAATGTTTATATTTCAACATCAAATTGGAGTAGACATAATTATATCATCAATAAGTAATAATCTAAATGTTTGCATGCAAATCAGTTGTTAATTTTAACCTGTACTACTATAGTAATTTTCCGACTGACTGTATAGTCTACAGTATTAGTTCAGATCAATTTTTTTTGTACTGTACGTGTTGTATATGAAAATGAATCGATATCAAATCATAAAATTTGGGTTTGGGTTAGTACCCACTCAGCACTAGTGTGCTTGACAGCCGTTAGCGTTGCCATTCATCTCAAAGGCTGTTGCTTGGCTGACGCAGGACCCCGGGGTGTGTGTGATTTGAGACTTGTGCTCATTCACACTCAGATCTGCAGCCAGGGTAGTTTGAGCCAATTTGAGCAGAGTTGGCTACTGAGGTTTTCCAGATTACAGTATCTTCCAGGGTCAAACGGGTCCACAGGAACCAGCCAAACCCGGAGCCCTCGACGCCGCCATGGCTTACGCCGCCTTCTCTTCCAATTCTGAAAGTTTGAATTGTGAACTTCCAACTTGGTAAAGTGCACTAGAGCGATACTTGATGTAGATCTCACTGCCTCTCTCTCCCCCTCATTTCCAGCCCTCTCAATGCAAGTGGCAATATGGACAAATATCTAGTTTTCACAAGGAAGCATAAAGAAGAATCATCATCTCAGACCTCAAGCGAGCGTCGCTCACAAACACGAGTTTGATCTCACCTGATAACCTTTTAACATCACAGACGTTCTTGCTTAAATCACTCTACACCACGAGCTTAAAGCAGCTTTTATCATCAGCCTTGACACGGACACCTTATCAAAGAAAAACTCTCTTTCTTCCTGTAGAGATTCTGCAATTGACAGAAACAAAGTCAGGCATACAGCAGCATTGCTCTCTCAGCTCCTGGTCGATGATGGCTGAACCTGTAAAAGGTCCAAACCAGCCCGACTCGAGGGATGAATACATAACTAGCCCTGAATATCTGCTAATGACTGGAGTCCAGTCTCTTCTGACTGAGCAGAACCACACATCTGCTCATTCTGCCTGCGCTTGACCCGGAGCACCAGCATCAAATCCCAACGCTTTCCCCAGGTCATTAATGAGGTAACCAATAGAACAAACTCAGACGTTCCCCTGAGGAAAAGACCCCATTAATCTCACATCAGAAGAGATCTCAACAACGTCTCACCCTGAGCTCAGA
>NC_137133.1:1924326-1956826 GCF_949319135.1 Squalius cephalus | reverse complement strand
CTCATTAATTTCCAGCAGCACTTTGAACGGAGTCACCAGAAACTGTGTGTTTGTGTGTTTCGAGAGCACTTGTGTTTTTGCTGTGCCGTTACAGACTACATTACCATATAAACTCTGTGAGCTGCAGTGTAAAGCAGAGCAGATAAACACACTCGCGCTCGACAGCGAGTCTCTGCTGCTCACCAAGGCTGCATTTATTTGAGCAAAAATACAGTCATATTTTACAGGTTTTTCCAATTGCTAACACACTAAAATGGCATGCACAGCACAATTATTTAAACTGACACACACAGAGAGCAAAACCTCTTCTCAAGTCTCCAAAAGTCTAAACACTTCTGCTTTACACACATTTTGCAATTCAAAATGGCACTTTTTAAACACACTGAACAGGTTCTCTGCATAACACACAACAACAATCTGACATAAAGTCACGTTTGCCATTTCAAAACACTGCCATTCAAAATGACACTCCATGATCTGATTGGCCGATACATGTGTCACCTGACCAAACACCTCAATGCTTAACTGTTAACACTTCAATCTTTTTCAGTTTGCTGGTTTTTGTGAGCATATTTGTGTTCAGTCCAGTGTAAATATTTCTGCTGTGCGTATGTTGCACTGACTTAAAAAAATAAATGTTTCAACAGCATGTGTGTGTGTATCTGCAAATATTTCTGTGCATGTGAACAATCTGAACAATTTTCTACAATTTGAACTATTTTAGTATTATGGCAAATCATGCTAAAGATGAGAGTGCTCTTCATTACGCCCAACAGTGTGTAGTTGCTTAGACAAAAATCTGCTAATATGAATGAAGTGTGTGCAAAAGTTTGATTTTGATAATGCTATATGTAGTTTTGGTTGCAGTGCTTCATTTTGCAGGATATATGAGGTATTTTGCAGTTTGGATGTGTGGTTTTGTGAGTTTTTTTATTAAACCAGCCTAGTTTGCAAAATTGTGAGTTAGCAATTGTAAAAAAACTGTAAGGTATTATTTTAACTGTTTTCTATGTGAATGTACTGAAAAATGTAATTTATTCCTGTGATCAAAGCTGAATTTTCAGCATCTTCAGTGTCACGTGATCCTCCAGAAATCATTATTCTGCTAGTATAACTGTACTAAGTTTCAGAAATGTCAGATTTTTACAGAATAGCATTACAGAAGCTCGGCTTTTCCAGTACGCTCTCCTAACCAGCAGCACGGAGGAGCTGGCTCTTCTGGTCTGGTGTTGTGTAGACTGGAGAGAGTCTGCAGCTTTACAGCCAGAGAACTGATCAAACACACATATGAAGAGAAGCAGCTCAAACAATGCCTTCAGTCACACAACATAACATACTATAATATTTATTTCAAAAAAATATATAATATTTAGTTAAATGCTTTAATGTTTAGTTAAATAAACAGTGGAGTTTTTTTGGCATTTATTTCATGAAATCCATGAGATAAACACTTTTGAAATGAGAAAATAATCTGATACAACAGTTGTAGTGTTGTCCACTGATAATAAGTTGAGTGTGTGAAGCAGTGCTAACGCCAGAAGCTCACTCATGCTGATCTGTGTGATGAGCACTAACACACACTCACAGGTGCCTGGTTACCTGCCATACACAAGCTATTCCTTCAACACACAACATAATTCATATCATTGATGTACATTACGAGATATAATAAATATTAGGGCTGCCAATTTAACATGTTAATTATAAAGACCTTAAAACATCATTTATGTAGGTCAGTGATAGACTTTTAGTACAATTATATGGAAATATTAGTAATTTACATACACTTTCACAGTAATATCTTTGATTTATCTGGGCTAAAATGTTCTGTGTATATACTCAGATTGCTTGTTGTGTCACATGCAAAAGACACATGATATGTAATGAATTTGGCTGGGTATTGACACAGATTTCACAATTTGATTAGCTTTCAATTCAATTCGATTCATTTGGATATACATGAGGTACAGAAAATAAATCTCTCTCAACTAATGCTGTAAACTACACAAGGAACCCCGTCAGTTCATACATTATTAAAATATTGAAGGTTAAAATTAACAACAGAATCTATTAATTCAATTGCTATTTATTTTTTTAGATATAATGAACAACACTCAAAAACATTTAAATTGCACATAAGGCAGTTTTTAAATTCATTTATATAATTATGTTTCTTTTCCGATTTATTGCTGAAATATAAACATTTAAACAGAGGCTTGTTTTCATAACAGATTTATTTTTAAGGTAAAATATAATGAATATGCATTAAGTGCATTTATTTATCAAAATGCTCCTCTTTAGAGTTGATTTTTGCGTTTATGGTCATTGAATGGCTTTTCTGAGTCACGATTCGTGATATATTGTTCTCAAGATGTTTTATTGACGTCTTTCCACAGTTAAACACTGTTTGGTGGATTACATGAGACAGGATTAATTTCATTAAGTTCTGTAACTTTTAATATTCCTTCTGATGTTCATCATGTTTATTTGGTGCTGTAACTAGTAGTAAAGAGGAAGAGATGAACGGTTGTTGAGGCGTTACAGAGATCTGTCGCCACACATTGAAGAGCATCAAAAACACTTTTATTCTGAAATTTTAAAGCTAAGACTGTTTTGTATCGAAAGTAAAAAAAGCGCAAATCTCGCTGTGATTATTTGATACAGATGTGTTTGCGTCTGGCTTCTGTGAGGAAGTTCCCGGCGTGTGTGCGACAGGAACACTGCTCAGGGCACGCTGAACTTCTGAAGCACTGAGGATGGCGCGCGCAGTAGATTACCTTTCCTCAGATGGGGTAATATTTGGTCGCGGGCTCTTTTTCCATGTCATGTTTTATTCATCGGGTCGGGGACTGGCTGTGGGGGGGGGGGGGGGGTTAGAGTTCGGTAATATATTGGGATTTTATTGTGCGGGGAGATTGAAAATGTTGAATTGAGATTCAGCATGTGGAAATAGACTGTGGTTTATGTGTGTGTGTGTGTGTGTGTGTGTGTGTGTGTGTGTGTGTGTGTGTGTGTGTTTTGCCTGAGGAAGGCCGTTGTAGAAGTGTGAGACGAGAGAGAGAGAGAGAGAGAGAGAGAGAGAGAGAGAGAGAGAGAGAGAGAGAGAGAGAGAGAGAAAAGGATGGTAGATGAAAGAGCAGTAAAAGGTAAAACGGACCGCGTACCTGCACTCCACCAGCATGTTCATCCAATTGGCTTTTTTGAAATTCAAATGAGGACTGTCGAGGACCTGATAAGCACGCAGAGTCAACACACACCTTAACCACTACACTCGCACAGGATTATGGGTAATAAGGGCAGGGAATAAATATCATTATATGTGCTCAAACCCACCTCAGCATGCCGAGGTGAAGAGAGTAAAACACAGGGGCGAGAGTGCGTGGATGGGTGATTTAAAGGAACATGGGACCTACTCGCGTCTCATGATGCTACAAATACACAAACAAGCAAAGGAAAGAAAGAAGAAGAATATTTGCAGAAAGTTCATGCTGCTCTTTTCCATATATGAAAATAGATGGTGAATAATACCAATATGTAACACTATGCCACTTGTAACAAGTTTTTGACAGTTTGAACTAATGCAATCTGATTTCATATTCTGAAAGTTCTGTTTATACGAACCCAAAACTTTGCAGTCCGATTCCCATATTAGTTTATATCTGTTTGAGAAAGTAGTTCAATTCAAGGGTTTACGTGGTTAAAATTTCCTGTGAAATGGATTATTTCAGGTCCACACCACCCCCATCAATCAGATCAAAATTTCATATGGATCGAGCTCAATGGGATTGACTGAGGTGTTTCCATTGAAGCTTCTAAACCCTAACCCTAACCCTAACCCTAACCCTATTTCTGGTGTTATGCTGTCTATGGTGTTAACCATATCAGATGCCTTTGAGTTTTTGTCCTAACCAACTGAGACAAGTAACGTTTTGTCAGTCGCCTCTCCCGTGCTGCACCAGAAAGCCCACACTGTATTCTCATTGGACCAAAGTAGTGCTCCTTATGAATATTAAACATAGACGAGAAGAGACCGACTGTGGAAGTTTAGAACCATACATTATACGGCATAAAACTAAGGTAAATGGTAAATGCTATTAATGCTATTAATTAAACTTTTTTTTTATTATATGTGATTTCGTTGCACCATGCAGCACTTTCAGTGTGGAAAGTTCTTGTTTGTTTTTGTTTTCTACTTTCTTTTGATGTTTGGGCTGGGAAAAAATGTTCACTTTAAGGTGATTTGCTTTGCAGTTGAAGATATGGTAGCACTGATCCATTAGGCCAACACTTTTGTTCAGAATAAATGGCCTCGCAGAGCGTGTTCCTATGACGGCTTTTTCCCCCATATGAAGCCATTAAAAGACCTATAAACACCTACAATATGTTAAGAGTGGAGAAACCCATCTGAATGCTGAAAAGACACAAGCACCATTAACATTAATATCCAGCACCAGCAATGCGTGGCAAAGAGCTCAAATAAAATACAGCGTGTGGCAGGAGAGGAAGTAATTTCCATTTAAATAACATTCTCTGGACATAAACTGATAATCTCCAGGCTTCATGATGTTTGTCTGCTGGATCTGGTTCTTTATGAGATAGGCTGGGACACAGAATATTGAGTAAATACACAAACAGGATCCGCACTCCTACAGTAAAACAGGAAGCCGAGGTGTAAAGCGGCGACCGCTCTCAGAAGAAACTAGGACATGTAGGAGTGCTTCACACAAACACATGCACGTTTAATGAGAGAAGGGAAACAAATGAGTATGTGAGAAACTCAGCGATTTATTCCCCTCCACGACACGCACTCAAGGTACCTGATCGATGTCTTTCAAGACCTAATCAATCGTCTTAAACCACAGGCTAATGGGCTTAATGACCTCTTAAAATATCCAATGGAGAGAACGTTAAAATTAAGGTTATTACAGTTGCCTTGACATACTCTACGATCGGACTGAAATCATTAGTGGACAAAGCACAAGACAAAACAAGACCTGAGGTAAAGACTGTGGAAGCTGGTGGGGTGAAAATGTTGCTGACCTGTTCGAACGGCCAGGCTTATTTACTCAAGCACTTGCACAAACACACTTCATGTAGATTGATAGAAAGAATGAAGTGTGTGTGTAACAGAACAAACTCTTCCATCAGAAACAAGTAATGGTTTCTGCTGAGCTGGCATGCCTCTAAATAGAAGTAATTCATGAGAGAAAACACATAATATTCTAATATTACCAAACCACCAGATATTTCTTCAATCTATTCACCCAAAGCAAAGTAGCACTAAAATAAGTATTGTTTTTCTTCACATCTAAGAAGCTGTTTATGTCCCCAGCTAATTATCCCTTCTGAGGCTCCATAAACAGATGAAACGTTTGGTTCTACCAACATTTAGCACAGTTTTGGCTACTAGTGAAACTTAATTGAAAAGTTCCCCCAAAGAACACGCCACAAATATAGCGCCGCAAATGCTAGCGATAGAGCTTAAGTGCTGATGAACATGGAACATTCATTTGAAAGTCCACCATTAGACCTGTAGACACTTGCCTTTAACATTTACAATTGGCTTCATATCAACATTTCACAAAACAATGCACTCTATCATAATGCAACATGCAGCATTTTTTCAAATATAAGATCCATCAATATCGAATGGCCCCTCATAAGATACATGATGTACCACAGTATCTAATAATCAATCATATGAGCACACGAACTGCATATTTCGACCAGTCTGCTTAAATACAAAATGCATGGGGGCAGAGAGAACATAAGGCATGCTGCAAGAGGCTTGTTTATTGTACTTACCCAGAAGGCTTTCACCTTGACGGACGATGACAATTACCGATTAGATTCATCCAATCTCACATTCTGCCACATAGGCAGAAAAAATGGGAAGCCGATGTTTCCTGAAATGGCCGATGTTCATTTGTGATGTAGCTTAATTGAAAATTGGCCTGCTAAATCGAGCATGGCGTGCACGTGGGCCTTCGGAGAGCTTGCATTCAGCACAATCAGCACTATAACCCCACACACTCATTTAGTTCATGATAATTACAGCACCTTTTCTCTCTCTCTCGCTACCACACAACCTTATACCTACACACTGTGTTCAAAGTCAAACAGTACAAAACATACAGCCTGGACACGTATATGCGCGCACACAAAACCCAAAGAAAACCAAGTAACCCCCCCTCCTCCCTCCTCCCTCCAATGTCATGTATTTTGAGAAAGTAACACATCTGTGTTAAATATAATAGATTAGGGATACACCATTTTGAATATAATTATGAGAATTAAGGGTCACAGCTAATCGCCCATGATGGTTTGAAAGGTTAAAGATTTGTCCACATTGATGGACGTCATGCATTAAAGGATTAAACTAATAGACTTGTAATTTCATTTGGAATCATGAAAAAAAACTTCTTTACACATGGGTCCTTCAATTTATGTTTATTTGGCATACTTTAATGTATTATACTTCTATACATTTATCTATTACTAGATTACAAAAATCACTTAGTCACTGGGCTAAAGAGCTAATTCACTATCTGTGCTGGAATCTGATTTCCATGAGATGTAATCTTAATTGAAATTGGCTTCAAACGTGGTCACTCTACTCAAACTGCTTTCCTTGCTGTAACCACAGGACATAAAGTAAGCCAGAGAATCCTCACACAACTCCATGCTAATTTTCTCCAGGTCAGCACTTTCCCGGTTTATATCCTACTTGGCCAACATAATGATGTCCTAGCAAGAAGTACTCCTCTCAGTACACACTCCCACACACTCATCACTGGGGTAGCTCAGGGTTCGGTGCTGGGACCCCTAATGTTCTCTATCTAGACAGCTTTCATTTGCAAGTGGTTTATGGGGATATTTTCTAAATTATACTCTGCTGTGTGGACCACATAATGATAACTCATCTTGGCTTGTGTGGCTGTCAGTTGCCTAGACACCCACTCCCTGCAGTCTAACATCAATCGGTATCCTTCGGCTGGGACGCTGTGATTAGCCACTTCTTGCCACCTAGAGCGTCAGACTCTCCACATGAATGGCCAAACAATTCTTCTTCTTTACTTTTGGGGGTTAGTGATCCATTACAAAGATCTGCAGTACAGCAGAAACAAACTTTGTTGCATTATTTTCCTGTTATCACTGTGAAGATGCTTTGAAACAATCTGTATTGTAAAAAGCGCTATATAAATAAAGGTGACTTGACTTGACATTAACTATTAGATATAGATGACTCGCCAAGCATTTCCAACATTGGAGATACTTTGCCAGTTTTCTTTTTGTAGAAAATGGTTCAAGAGCCAAGATCAGAGTACTTTTCCTATTACTTCCTGTTTCAACAAACAGTGCAAACAGTACATGAAAAGTCTATGGCTGTTTCTCAACACGGACTTGTGTTCTCGTGGAGACCGGTCTTGCCAAGCTTCCTTGGAAGAACGAACTCGGAACCGGCCGCAATGACTTCTGGGACACCAGGCGAGTACTAGCTCAAGTCTGCATTCGATGCATCCTCGGTATCAAGAACACATCCGGGTTCTTTCGTGCGTCCTCTGTACTTGCGTTGTTGAGAATTGGGTCTGAACTTCGACGGTTAATGATGACGTAAAACGAGAACACAAGGACGCAAGATCGCTGAAGAACGCATATTGAGAAACACCCTATGTTTGTGTTCAGAGTGCTCACCATGCTCACTACAAATGGTGCAGTGTATACTGCATACTACTGTATTACTAACACTTCACAATAAGGTTTCATTTGTTAATATTAGTTAACTAAATTAATTCACATGAACAAAACAAAAATGTTTAAAGCATTTATTAATCTCAGTTAATGTTAATTTTAAAATATACTAACACATTATCAAAATCAAAAGTTGTATCTGTTAATATTATTTATTGGACCCGAGTTAAAATGGGATTTGACTTGGAGGTGAAGAAGAGACACCATTTTCTCACTGTTTCCTCTGCTGTCAGAAAGCAAGCAGTGGTGGTGGTCTCCTCTGAAGGCACAGCCTTACAGACGGAGACTGACGGGGAGAGACGGCACAGTATCAGAGAGAGAGAGAGAGAGAGAGAGAGAGAGAGAGAGCAGCAATACCAGATGTGCCACTTCATCCTGCCCTCTGGCTATCAGACACATGGGAATACGACTTTAAAGCGAATCCGAACACATTGGAAGTTTGCAATACATCCATTTTTAAAGTATGAGAAAGCCGTCAAATGTCTACAATTTGGCGACAGAGCTGTCTGTGCTTCAACAAACAGTTCAAACTAGACCTGTATGGTCAGAAAATAAATGTGCGGTGATTTCGATATATATCAAAGAGTGATTTGATTTGTAATGCAATATGATAAGACATTTAAAGCTGAAGTGTGATTTCAACTGTTTTCAGACCGATTTCCTGAACACTACCATTCACCAGCCAAAACAGAGCCACTCTTCAAGAGAATCAACATATGAAAGGTTTATAATTGGGACAGAAGAAAGTATTGTAACATAACAAAAGTACACACTTCAGCTTTAACATCTCATATGACTGACATCTAACATCACATTGAAACTGCAGCGCTCATGTTCAACAGGTTGTGTGATGTTGTTTGACTATTTATGTGAGTGTTTACACTTGAGTCCTCTTTGAGAGAATCAAAGTCACACCTCTTTCAGTTGACCCAAAAGTGAACCAGGCAGTTCATACTATAAATGGATCACAAAGTAGATATCTTTTAGTTGTGATAAAGCCATTTCTGTGTTCAATAAACACCTGAGAGTCTGCGTCGACGTCTGTCTGTGTTTCATCTGAGCGGTGTCGAGCAAAGGCCACTGATTCAATTCCATCTCGAGTTCACGCTTATTTCTCCAGACATCATTATAGACATTGCACTGACTTGTACAGTGATGACTGAGGCAATGACGTCTCATTTATTTAGCAGGGAATCATGGGAAACATGATCAATTTGCTATTTTAGGGAAATAGCTTGACATTTGTACAAAATAAAAAGGCAGGGGGAGATGTGTCTGGAACATTGTCATAATGGTTTTTCTGGCAGTGATAATCAGGACATGTGTGCACATAGGACCTGCATTTCAATACAATGTTCTCTCTCTCCATGCAGTGTGTCTACAAAAATATAATAATAATCAGACATAACCTTTTCCAGCCCACAAGTTCAGCAGAAAGGGAATGTTCCTGAGCAGAAAGATCAGCGCTGATGTTGTAACTTTGCGTTATGAAAAATATTACATTCCCATGACATCAGGAAGAACTGAATCTAGTTTCATATTCACAAATCACAAATGAGATAATCTTAATATCGCAAAAGTTCTCCTACACAGCGACATGATTAAATTGAGAGCAAACGCTGAAGGCTACTGCTTCTTATATGTTTCTCCTGACAAAAAGCCTGTAATCTTACAAGTTTCCTCTAGAGTTTCAGAACAATGTCTCAAACTGTGCTCAGAATAATTAGACTATAGGAATGATTTTTTCTAAAATATCTAGTTCAGTCATGAAACTGCAGATGGCGCAGGCTGATAAGTCCTTAATGCAATCTGTTAGCAATCACATCATTACCACATGGCACAAGCTGATTCTGTAGCCAATGAGAATGCTTGCTCAACATTTAAAGGTCCCGTATTATGCCCCTTTTCACAAGATGTAAAATAAGTCTCTGTTGTCCCCAGTGTGTGTATGTGAAGTTTCAGCTCAAAATACCCAACAGATCATTTTTTACAGCATGTTTAAATTGTCATTTTTTGGGGCTCAGAAAAATGCGCTGTTTTAGTGTGTGCCCTTTAAATGCAAATGAGCTGCTGCTGGACGACACAGGGGGCGGAGCTTCACGAGCTCGCGCTCAGTCTCTCAGGACAATTTCATCTCACGGAATGATGATAATATCAGAAACTCTCAGTAACGGTGTTCAGTTCGAGTCGGACAATAATGCCTACAGAGTCAGAGTGCTGTATAGAGATGGAACAGGTATAGTTTAGTAGTTTAATTACGGTTATAACGTATTTGTCATCTGCTTGTATGTATCCATTATTTATTAATAGCCTACAAGTCTGCTGTCTGAATGATGATCAGACATATACTGATGAGTTTAATAAAGTTTATTGTACATCACACAAAAGATGAAGCGTCAGTTTTACTCCAGAAAATCACCGTAAGAGCTGAGTAAACACAGTAAGTTATAAGAAGTGCGCAAGTACATAAACGAATTTCGGTAGAGTTGAGGGAGTATTTCTGTGAGCGGAGGTCAGTCAAAAAACGGTTTTACTGACGTCATTAAAGAAGGAAGTAGAGGGATGTAGTCCAAACGGGCCGTTCGATGTAGTCGACTTCTGTTAAATAAAATATCTCGCTTGGCATTGAACTTTGAGCTTTATAATTTTACAGATATTATTTATGCTCTAACAGCAACATTACACACTAACTAAAGTTTCAAACATGGGATCACAAAGAACAGGACCTTTAAATAGTCTGGTTCAGTGTTTGCAGTAAGCTAGTCCTGCAGTTCCTCTGAACCCCTCCACCTCCCCAGCTCCACCTGCCTAGATCTGCCGATGGATTTATGTACTGTATGTCTATTTATGCAGCAGCAGCAGATCTGACCTGCTCACAGCAGCGTTTCTGTGTATCTATTAGCAGAAGTCCTACCAGATACTAGATCTGCAGCAGCGTAGCAGATTCACTCCGCCAATTTCAAACACATTAACACTGCCAAATTCATTAACATGCCAAAACTATTCTGAGAGTTGTCATGGTTAAAATGTGATAATATAGCTTTAATATCAAAACCATGTGTTCTAAAAAGCAACAAAATTAACTGGAAATTAATTTCGCTTAATTTTCCTGAAAACCGCATCAGTAAATTGCACATAATACTATTATTCTCTGTTACTTTGCATGTCTGAAAACAGAGCGACTTCCTTTGAGATGAATGGTGATGCTGACGGATACTGTTCTTCTCCAGGTATTTGGAAAAAACCTGGATCAGGGGGACAGCTCTGAGCAATAGCTTTTAACTCCATTAAGGCCTGAGGGGCTTCTGCTGATCTCAGAGGTTTCAGTTGTGATAAAGCCACACCTAATTATGAGCTCAACACACACACACACAGGCTTCAGTGAGTGGAAGGAATCAGTGTGTTTGGCTTGTGCTCAGACACATACAAGAGACGTTGTTCGTTCAGGAAGTTACGCCTCCTCTATGTCGCCCTTTTCAAAATGCATACCCGCAACCAAGATAAACTATGCTGCCAAACATAATAATATTGATAAATGTGAAATATGCACACGCCACACAAGCGCCAGACAATAAGGTTTAGCAGGAAACTAACCGACAGAGAGAGACAGACAGAGAGAGAGAGAGAGAGAAAATGTGAATTTAAACAGAGCACTCGGGCAGACTGGCACCAATCTAAATGTAATTGTGTAAATTCACCGGTTCCACTCGGTTCTCCCTGTCCGAGGTGAGATAAGCGTGTGATTGGCTAGAGGGAGATGAAAAAGCCAGCGAGCGCTCCATCTAAAGCCACGTCTAAAGCAGACCTGGAAAACGTCTTTTGCCAAAATAAAAAAATAATAATATGAAAGTTCAAATGCGATTGATGGGCGAGAGAGGCTCCTGTTTGAATTTCAATCAGAGAGCGAGCGAGTGGGCCGGCGTACTGTGCCGCCACTGGGGACACAGAGAATCTCTCTGTAATGAAACCATGCATACGCTGCTCTCTCTCTCTCTCTCTCTCCCACTCTCCGGAAGACGGCCGTCGCTCCGTGCCTCCTCATACGAGCTGTATATCTGTTCTCACCGAATCTTGCCACGTTTAATACAGGCACCATGGAAACCCGCGGAGAGAATGGCATCACAGAGCTCAAATGAAGGCACAAGGCCCTTATATGCAGTGTGACTGAGTGTTTACTCTCATACGCTTCCAATTTTATAAGGGCGGTGGTATACAGCGCATGGTTTGAGTCATGATTAACATATAAACACACACCACACACACACACACACGGCTCTTAAGGGTGAGTGGCATCGATGATAACAGCTCCACACTCTCTCTTGTTTACTTTGTTTTCCAATTATGTTTCTGAAGAAGCTCCAGGCAATTATTTATGTGCAAATACAACACACCGAGAGGGAAAAAAACACTTTCACTAGAGGTGTGCTGCTGCAAGAACAGGAAGACCCTTGTTTCAATGTCGCTTAAGGTTCGTTCTGAAACTGCAGCTGAACCCGAACCTCCATCTGCTCCAGGGGAGCCCAAAGCCTGCGTTTTGTCTCTTTTGTGTGTGTTTATGTGTGTATGATAACAGCAGGAGTGTGTGCACAGAAGAACACCCAAACACCTGTGCAAACCTCCTGTATTTACACTTCGATGGACAATTCACCCAAAAACGAACATTTTGTCATCATTTACTCAACCTCCTGTCATTCCAAACCTGTATGACACACATACAGTGAAAGTCAATGTTATTTTGGACCCCACTGACTTACATTGTGCGGACAAAATAGTTTGTAGGAAGGTCATAAATGTTTGGAAGAATTGATGACAGAATTTTTATTTTTGGGTAAAGGCTATTTGCACAATAGTTGCAGACGCAATGCGACTGGAAGTCATTCATTTTTAATAAGAATTGGCATTTAATCAGCTAACAAGCATGTCACACTAAACCGTTCAAAGCCTCCCAGAGAGCAAATTGGTATTGGAGCCGAATCTGGTTGGATTTCGGCTGCTTTTAGCCCTCAAACCACATGAAATTACGGCCCAAAAGCTACTTGCCGAAAGTAAACCAGAAGCAGACCAAAACTCCCCAACAACTTCTTCCAAGTCCCCAGAAATCAGCCATAACTGGCCCACAACAGAGCCAGATGCTTTTTCCTCAAGTCCAAAGGAATATTTTACGATCCCTGAAATCTGGCAATATCGCAAGCAAAAAATGTAAAGTGCTTTAATCGCTGCCAGCGTGAGCACCTCCCGCAACAAAATGAATATGTACTTGTTAAAAATGTCATGGCATTGAAGTGCAGATTGGTGTGGGGGGGCCGAGCAGACTAACCTGCACACTTGGTTCTGGTGATGAGAGCCGGCCCGGGCTGTCCGGTCCCCCCCTCTCCCGGACGGGTCAGCAACACTCGGATCTCGTACTCCGTGTCGGGATCCAGGTGCCAGAGTTTGTAATTGGGCGAGTTGACGGCGTGGGTCTCGGTCCAGCTTCCAGAAGTCATCCTGTACTCCACCTCCTTCAGGATGATGGGGCCGTCCCCGAAGATGGAGTTAGCGTTCAGCTGGATTAGCAGGTATGTTGGCCCGACGCCCAGCAGCTGAGGAGGAGCGATGGGTCTCGGGGGCTCTGGGGGAATGAAGATAAACCTCACATAAAACTGGTTCACAGAGAAAGATCATATTTTAATCCAAACGATCCCAGTCTGTCAAATAGAATCAAAAAGTAAATATTGTATAAATCTAATTTTAATAATGAATTAATCTAAATATTAATTAATCTAAATATTAATCTAATTAATTTCATTTCAATAATATCTGCCATATTTTGCAGGACACTTGAAGGCCATTTCTAAAAAGTCATAGTTTAGTTTTTCATGACCATTTTCTCTGAGCATTGTAAACCCATACTCGAATATGTAAATTACTTGAATGCTACTCGAATTGGCTAACCTCTAATAGGTGTTGCTATGTAAATGTGGGTGGTCATTAATGTTAATGAGCTCATGATTCCTGAATGAGGGGTTATTCTTTTTCATTTTATCATCAGTAAATGTTCCTGGAGTCAGTTTGAATCAAATTTATTTCATTTAAAAAGAGCACATGTACTTTTATTTGAACACATTTTTAATTAGTACACTACTGCAGTAAAAACAACAAAAAAAAGCATGCAAACCATATCAATACTGCAGATGTACAGGCAAATGTATTACACCACACACCAGACAATCCAGATGGTCCTTTAGTAACTGACTGTGTGTATATGTGTATGTGTGTGTGTGTGTGTGTGTGCGCGTGTGTGTCTGTGTGTGTGTTTGTGTGTGTGTGTGTGTGTGTGTGTGTGTGTGTGTGTGTTTGCTGATACATCTGGCTCCACAGAGAAGCGGAGAGATATCTCATCCATACATCTATTTTGGGAGATATCTCATCCATACATCTACATCTATCAGTCATCTATTTTTTTACAGGAGGGGACAGACAGAAAGCTGTTTTTCTATGTGTTCTGCTCGGTGTAAGTGTAGAGACCCTCCACGAGTCTCTGAGAGTCTGGACACTACTGATGAATTTATGCTTATGAATAAATCATGCAAGATGGATCAGTTGACTTCAATCCAGCGTCAGCACAAGACATCCTGACACTTGTTTAGGTGACATATAAAGGTTCTCGCTGTACAGTCCCTCATCAGCATCTCATTGATTTTGATGAGGAGTTTAAAGCTGCGAGACTGTCCACTGAAGCGACAGACAGCTCAAGCTGAGAGACCATCAGATGGAGACACACACTCTCGCTCTCCACCACAGATGGCTCCTGAACTCTCTATTTGTCTCAGCTAATTAAGCAGCCCACATGAAGCTCAGAAACACCACAAACCAACAGGCCTGTCGCGTATTCCTACACGGCCATGAACGCTTATATGATGAGCAGACTCACACACACACGTGGTTATGTACAGTGTATACTTCAGATCTTCAGAAAAAGCTTTGGCATATGGGGAAAGTGTTCATGAAACTGGATTCCTAAATTATTTTTAGCATCATTTTTGCAGTTCTGGTTGGTGACACTTGTATAGAAAGTATTTACCTTTAGATACGTTACTATGATGAACTATTTGACTGAACAATAACACCACTGATCAACCACAATCAGTGCGATTTTATTTTTGGAAAACAGTTTATACTTTTATTCAGCAGGACGTATTCAATTGATCAAAAGTGAAATTTAAAATAAATGCTGGTAACAATCAGAAATGAACATTTATGTGGCCGTGTTTTAATTGAAGATATGTCATAAATCAACAATGCAAATTCAATATTTCAATATTTAAATGAAAATTTATTTATTTAATTAGCCTATAGGTTTTAATGAAAAGTGAAGATGACTGAAAAAATAATAACCCCATGAATTACAATAAGCATTAAATGAATTAATAAGAACAACAACACTAGTAACAGCATGCCACTCGGCCAATTCTGGTGGCTCATCTTACCCCAAATGTCTAATTTTATCTTTTCACTTCCAAATAAAAACTATAAATTTTACTCCACAAATCTAAAAACATGAATGAGTTTACAAATGTCTCATTAACAAGCAAACACAAAAACTTTGATATTCAATATAATACAATGCCATAGATCAATATTTTCCAGAGACGCAAAACTAGATCAATTAACATCATAAACGGTTTGGACTGATCATCACATCTCACAAATACTGATATTCAAATGACAAAATTAAAAATAGCTTAGGCATTTGAGACGAGATTTTGT
The DNA here is from genome assembly GCF_949319135.1 of Squalius cephalus. Taxonomy (NCBI): domain Eukaryota; kingdom Metazoa; phylum Chordata; class Actinopteri; order Cypriniformes; family Leuciscidae; genus Squalius; species Squalius cephalus. Next base: position 1,941,325 of record NC_137133.1, on the reverse strand, counting down.
GGCATCCATGGTCAAGAGAAATAAATAAGGTGTGTGGCTCATCTTACCCCGACTTACCCGGCTCTCATACCTCTCGTACTGCTTATTTAAAAGTGTATCACAATGAACTTTATCAGTATAATCAGCAGTTGTAGAATGTTTTTTAATTTTGTGAATAAATCAGTGTTTAAACCGTTGGCGCTCCTGTAAATGAGACCTGCGTAATGCGGTTTATGTCTTAATGGAATAAAGGAAAGGAAGAAAGGAATGAGAGTTAATTGATTTATTGTGTGTTCCTGCAGGAGGAGGTGCTGGTATCCCTGTGCAATCAAAGCCGGCTTATTTTAATACTCTAATCTGATTCCGGTGTGTGTTGTGTTGTGTTGTGTGTGACACCACTAACAGCAACACGCCAAAATTACATTTCACCAAGTAATCGAATCACAACGGCACTAATGTACAAAAGCACTGCCCTTGCAGAGCCACACACACACACACTCACACACACACACACACACACACACACACACACACACACACACACACAGAGAGAGAGAGAGATGTACACACACACAGAGACATGTACACTCTCTCTCACACACACACACACACACACACACACAGAGACATGTAGGCCTACACACACACAGAGACATGTACACTCTCTCACTCACACACACACACACACACACACACACACACACACACACTTTCATAAACATGTACACACATTCGCACACACACACACACACACACACGCTCTTGGACATGTACACTCTCACTCACACACACACACACACACACACACACGCTCTTGGACATGTACACTCTCACACACACACACACACACACACACACACGCTCTTGGACATCTTCCTTGTTGTCTTGTTTTGAGTCTTGTGATGACATCACCTCTGTAAACTGCACTTTTATTCCTCATGTATTACTTTAAATGTGACATTTACCGGCGCCGGTTTCGTCAGTCACTCGCTGACATGCAAGACGTTACCCTTTCCAGCCGGTTATTACAGCGCCGGGTGAATCAGCAAACCTTTCCAGAGCCGGTCCAGGTCATATCTCATCCCGACATCAGAACACACACATCAGGAGATGCTGTGTGATATCTGTCTCCAAGACCCCGCTCAGGGCAAGTGTGTGTCTCAGACGCTTCTCCGTGTGTGTCGTGATATGAAAGATGTTGTTTATTTCCGTGTCCATCAGCGGAGCACATCAAATCTCTGCCTTTCACCACTAATGAAGAGACTCGGGGAGCAAAGTCACATCAAATATGCATTAATGTGTACGGCTGCGCTTGTTCGCCGGGTTCCTCCGAAAACAAAGCGTCTGAGAGCAAACAGGGCTTTTTAAGAAGCCAGCAAAAAGCCTCGTTCGTTTGTGCTTGAACCTGCAGACAAACGACATTCATCTCAATTCATTAGAGCCACTGACACACGCTCTGAAACACACACACAGAGGAGCACGAGCACAGGGCTTTTAGTGGACCGGAGGATAAATTGGCGAGTGAATGGAGCAGTGTTCATGTATTAGCCGAAAGCAGCCGAATCAGGGCTATTAAACCGCCGCCTGTTTTATTTATACATCCAAGATTTTAAAATTGATATAATTCTATTCTGTCTGAGACGGTCAGCAGCAAATATCAACTTTTTTCAGTGTTGTTTGTATTGTATTTCTTTTAGACAGAATATGCTTTGCGAGAGTCATTGAAAGGCATGTTATTGTGAACAATTCATCTGTGCTTATGTTTTATTGTTTTAATTGTTTTTTAACTGTTATTTTTGATGAAACGGTCATAACTGGATCTTCTGGTGAAACGTCAGTCTTCTCTCCGCTGACGTATGCAGGATTCTCCAATCATTTAGTCTGATTAAGCCCCGCCCCTTTCTTACAATTGGCTGCAGATCCACCTCCATCCAATCAACAACTGATGGACTGGACCAAATCAAACCCTACGGCTTTAAGTCACAATATGGAAGAAAGAAAATATCTGACGCTACTTCCATTTAGGGCTGCAACAACGAATCGATTAAATCGATTATTAAAAGAATCAGAGATTTTTGAGTATAAATAAAAAAAAGTTGAGTTGAGCGCAGAGCGGAGCAGAGCTATGAGGCGGCGGACTGGACAAAAGCGAAGCTTTTGTGTGCATGTGCTTGTCAAATAATGTTAAAGATTATAACATCTTCTGTTAGGCTATTTCTTCTGATTTCTTCTGATTATAACAAGTTCTGACGTTCAAACAAATCCTGTTAAGTGTTCTGATTTGTATTTTTCTTAATTTTTTTTATAAATTATTTATTGTTCTGACAGCTCAGGTCCCTTTAAACAAAATATACATCTTGTTGTGCACTTTATTTTAAAAAAGCCTATATATTTGGCAGACGTAAAGCATGTGTTTGTTTTTTGTGGTTTTTCTGTTTTTGAATAAAGGGTTGGAAATTAATGGGGTTTTTTTGTGTGTTTTTTTTTTTTTTTATCCGATTCATCGATTAATCGAAAAAAATAATCGAAAGATGAATCGATTATTAAAATAATTGTTAGTTGCAGCCCTACTTCCATTCCATCGCGACAGCATTGATTGACAGAATGAATGAATCACCCTCTTGTCATTCATTGTCTTGACACAAAAGCATCACCATCAAGCTCAAAAAAACAACATAGAAGTTTAATAAAATATCACAAAAGTGGCCAAACATTTGAAGGGAACATTATCACTGACTTAAAAGCCAAAAATCATCATTCTGTCATCATTTACCCAGCCACTGGAATACAGTGCACAAGACATATGGATGACTTTAATTTAGGGCTGTGAAAAGATTAATCGCGATTAATCGCATCCAAAATAAAAGTTTGTGTTTACATAATATATGTGTTTGTACTTGGTATAATTATTTTGTATATATAAATACACACACATGCATGTATATATTTAAGAAAAATGTGTTATTTATATATAAAATATTTATATATAATATAAATTATATATAATATAAATATATATACACAATATATACATGCAAATATTTCTTAAATATATACATGCATGTGTGTGTATTTATATATAGAAAATAATTATACACCATACACACACATATATTATGTAAAAACAAACTTTTATTTTGGATGCGATTAATCGCGATTAATCATTTGACAGCCCTAATATTTATATATAATTTATATTATATATAAATATAATTTTTTTATATATAAATAACACAGTTTTTCTTAAATATATACATGCATGTGTGTGTATTTATATATACAAATTTAATTATACACAGTACACACACATATATTATTTAAACACAAACTTTTAATCGCGATTAATCTTTTCACAGCCCTACTTTAATTATGTTTATGTCATGTTGTTTTTTTATTGTTGTGTCTTTGTCAATTTTACGTGATAGTATAGAAAAAGATCTGTGCGATGATTCTTCCACGGTCAAATAACAGCTCGTGTGTTTGGAAGATGAGGATGAGTGAATGATGACAGAATCTTCACATTTTAAGTCAACTATTCTTTAAAGTTTTGTAATTAATATGCAAACTAAATATTTACAAATTACAAATGTGTTGTTAGCGATAATGGCCTTGGATTGAATGTGGGCTTCACCGTGGACGAGCGCTGAGAGCGTGAGTGTGTTTCTGTCAGGTGTCACTGGCTGTTTCACGCGGGTCATCCATCATGTGTGTGTGACATGAGCCAATGATAGTGATGTGCCCTGCTGTTACCCTTCCTGAAGCCCTGTCTCATCTGTCTTTCCATCACACACACACACACACACACACACCCAACAGGAAAACGCACTTACCCTCGACTCAACATCTTATAGTCAGAGAAATAATGTGTTTCTTTGTCATTTATTTCGCAGGCGCGAGGACCCGGCAGGGACGTGTTTGATCAAAGCAAGGCCGCGTTAAAAAAAGAAAAGGTAAAGAGAGAGAGAGAGACAGACATAAAGGGAAGCAGAATATGTGAGGGAGGAAAAGTAAAAGGAAATATTTCCTGTGGGAAGCGTCACAGCTTTTTTATTTTGAAGTTTTGATGGGGCCTGTGAAGGGAAAGAGATGACAGACGCGAGCGAATCTGGATCAGGGACACGGCAATCTAACACCTGACGGACAGCGATAGAGAGAGCAGGAGACACACTCATCCCTCTCTCTCTCTCTCTCCGCGCTCACAGGACATGTGATCACCTCTCACACACTCCTCACGCCTCAAACGCTGCTCTGACTCCTGACACCACAGCCTGACCCACAATGCACCGCTCAAAAGTTAGACTTTTTTTTAAAGAAATTAAAGCAAGGATGCATTAAATTGATCAAAAGTGAGAGTACAGACGTATAATGTTACAAAAGATTGTATTTCAAATAAATGCTATTCTTTGAACTTCCTATTGATTAAAGAATCCTGAAAAACCAAAGTTTCCACAGAAATATGAACTGTTTTTAACATTGATAAAATAATAAATGTTTCTTGATCATCAAATCCTCATATTAGAGTGATTTCTGAAGGATCATGTGACACTGAAGACTGGAGTAATGATGCTGAACATTCAGCTTTGATCACAGGAATAAATTACACTTTACTGTATATTCACATAGAAAACAACTATTTTAACTTGTAATACTATTTCAGTGATTTTACTGTATTTTTGATCACATGAATCCAGCCTTGTTGAGCAGAAGAGACCTCAGACTTTTGGCTAGTACTGTATGACAAATAAGGGAACACCAGCTCAATAATTCCTTCAATTCTCATAGTAGTGTTGAAAACAGAAATAAAGTGGGCATTAGGAAGATCTTTGTCAGGTTCGAGACCCCGAGTGTCGCCCAGGTGCGAGTGTGTGTTCAGGGAAAGCCAATGAATCATTGATGCGTTTCACAGTCAGGAACCCGACGCTTGTGACATTAATGAAGCGCTTTCTGTTCTTCATTCTCTCAGATTCTCTCAGATGAAGCTTTCGGAGTTGTTGACATTTTGGCTCTTTTGGTTTGTTTGCGTTTGTTCTGTGTGTGTATCGTCGGGAAGTATCAGACGATGGCGCTTCATCAAACTTTAACGATCCGTCAGCATACGCAGAGCTGGTGTCTTTAAAATCTCCCTCGTTTCAACTCCTGATCTCCGGCTGTCTCTCCAGGCATATTTACCAGCGATCATGCGTGTGTTTGCGACGGGGTGCCGCGCGCTCACAGGAGCCTGACAGCCTGTTATCTAGTCATTAGGAAATCACAAGTAGCAAACAATCATCGTCTCTCACGTCTCGCTCCAGCACAAACACAACTGGGAGAAATCTGTGGTTTCTTCAACATCTTAAACATCACTTTTGGATGCATAACGTTCTGGATTTGACTGTACGATTCTTTAAAACTGGTCTATCACAGACTTCCCAAACTTTCCAAAGAAAAACATCTTCTTGAGATTTTAAGTTAATATTTCAGTAATTTAATTACACAGTCACGAACTCTCAGTTTAGTTTTCATTCTCAAGGACTTTTAGTTTGCTTCATTATTTCCTGTTGTCTTTGTTCATTTTCCCGCCACCTGTCTGTTTGGTTTAATCATGACAGCCGCTGGTATTTGAGTTTGTAATCAGTGTATTCTTGAGTTCCTGTGTTTCCTCGGCTCTTGCACATGCTGGATTATTCTGAGTAAATTTGATCATTAAATTATTTAGTATTTGGAATCTTTCTGACTCTTCATCATCTTTGGAACCTTCATCATTGTAACAGACACATTCATGATGTTCTGATATTTAGTTAATGGTCACATGACATGCATGTAAACGGATTTTTCAAAAGTGTTTTACTTTGATTGTTTTTGTTTAACTCTTTCCCTGCCAGTGTTTTTTTGTAAATAAGTTGCCAGCCACCGCTTGCGTTTTTGACCATTTTCACAAAAGTTTCATGGCCCCAAGAGTATTTTGTTGAATGAATATCTGAATATGCAATATATCACAAGGAAGAACAGAGGAAAAAAAAGAAAAAAAGTATTTATGCATTCTTTTTTTATCAACACATGAATGTGGTTTTCATAAAAAAGCAACATTTTAAGCAAAATGAAAATTGTACAGCCCAAAAGTTACATTCCATTTTATTCATTCTCAGCTTTTCATTATCTCACAAGGTCCTGGTCTATTAGTTCTCGAGGACTTTAAAGTAGACAGACACTTTTCTCATGTGACGTCAGGCTCAAAAAAGAAGTGCTGTTTTGAAGAGCGAGGTCTTTCTGCAGCGGCACAGGGAAACGATCTCCAAACCACCGGTACCCAATAATAACAGGGCGGCGCTTATCGACTGTTTGCGTTTGAATCTATTTCACAGCACACGTCTTGTCAATTCAGTTTATTCCCTACAAGCGAGAGCAGGCTAATGTCATTACTCCAGACCCTGGGCTAAACTCGCCGAGGCCACAACTGTTGTGTTGTGTTTTTCTGCCTTCTCCCATCTCTCTTGCTGCAGCTGGAGGACACACAGATCGATCCTTCTCCAGCGTAAGAATTTGCCACTGAAATTTCCATTTGTTACAAAGCGGCCCCAAACAGCCGTGAGGGCCCGCTGTCGCCCCGCATTAGGGAGAGCGGGAGCTAATAAAGCACTAGCCCGGGGTCACGCGCGACAATAGGCAACTCCGTGCCAGCTCCCATTAGCGCACGCACAAATCCATGGCCCAAAAATTTCCGCTGAAATTAGCATCTTTGGTATCCGTGTAGCAGGATGTCAGCTGGGGAAGTGTGGTGGAGATATCTGAACTGTCAGAGCGCTTGAGACTCAACCGGCCCTTCTGCCCTCCGGCCGCCGCTAACTATCGCACTCCTCTCAGAGTCGCATCTGCACACGGGACCGAACACAGCAGCACTTCGGCACGCTCTCGGGTTCGGGGGAGGTCGCCAAGAAACACCCAACGACATTTGTTTGTGTAAACAGGTTGTGCATATTAATATGGCATTGTGCGCCCAATGGTCATTCAAATATGAATGCATTTGTATTATTTAGCAGCGTTTAAATAAGCAGATGGTCGCTGTAGCCATGGCTGTTTCTTCTTGACTTCGGGTGGGAAGGGCTGAAACCAGTCTATAAAATCACAGCCTATTATTCTTTAAATCTATATATATATATATATATGCACGATATATCGGCCGCCATATCGGTATCGGCCGATATATGTTCATTTTTAATGTTATCGTTATCAGCCCGATAAATAAAAGCTGATAAATAAAGGATTATTTCCTTCAGCTGAGACTCTTCAGATGCGCACTGTTTTGAACTGCTTGAAATATGATTGGAATCACTTCAAAAAAGGAAAATACAGTAAAGTGCAACATGCAAGTCTGTCATATAGGCTACATAAAATTACATCATTATAATCGTGTGCTTGGGACATGGATTTTAATGGTTTTGTAATCAGACTATCTCTCTCTCTCTCTCTCTCTCTCTCAAAAAAAAGGATTTAGATTTATCGGCCAAAATAGCGGTTATCGGCTTTCAAATACAAAGAATTATCAGTATCAGCCAAAATTTCTTATTATATGTGATAATAATCAACTCTGTACCCTTTTGTAAAATAAATACAGACTCATCAAATTAGAATATAGAGTCTGAACTATCTGTTTAGGGCTGTGAAATGATTAATCGCGAATAATCTCATCCCAAAATAAAAGTTTGTTTACATAATATATATGTGTGTACTGTGTATAATTGTTTTGTATATATAAATACACACACACACACACACATGCATGTATGTATTTAAGAAATATCTGCATGTATATACTGTGTATATATATATATATATATATATATATATATATATATATATATATATATATATATATATATATATATACATACATATACTGTACAGTATTAAATATTTTATATATAAATAACACATTTTTCTTAAATATATACATGCATGAGTGTGTATTTATATAAAATAATTATACACAGTACACACACATATATATATATTATGTAAATACAAACTATTATTTTGGATGAGATTATTGGCAGTTAATCGTCAGTTTCACAGCCCTAGTTTTAATCTAGAGAATATAACAAAGACAGCATAAAAACAAAGCAAGCCGTTACCTCTGACTATGAGCCCAGCGAAGTTGGAGACGCCGGAGCCTCTCTCTGATTGGGTGACGCAGCGGTACAGATCTTGGTCCTGACTGGTCACCTCTCTCAGTCGGAAGGACGCCGCAAACTTCCTGTGGTTGATGTTCTTCTTCTCCGCCACTGGAATGTCCTCTCCGTTACGCCGCTATACATGTCAACACAGCAAGTAATAATTCAGTCATTTCCTCAACATTATAAAGGCTTCAGACGTCATAATTCACCCAAAGTGTGTCAATATTCACAATGTTCCATGTGCTTTAACTTGAGTTCATCAATGCCTTTGGTATACAGATTTATTGCAGAAGTAAGTTATAAAAAGTCTACTGTAAAGCAAATGTACTGAACTAAATAAGTTTTTTATTTGATCAAAAATACATATTTTACTAAATAATCTGGACCAATAATCAACGCCATACGCCTAACCACGTTGAGTTCCAAATTTGAAGTTTATATAACAAAAATTCAGCCGCTAAAAGGTTTTAAAGCACCATCTCCATTATAATGCAGCGGTTTTCACAGGATGCTTTTTGATTGTTTAAGCTTTTGGATTATGCTTACTAAAATATGCGTTTGAGTGAGTCTGCATAAATGAAGTCTGTGATGTTTACTGAGGATGTGTAACCATTAGAAGCCACAGATTAACCACAGTAATATATGACACTGCAGTACTGCAATCCCAGTTATGGTTTACAGTAAATGCTCTTCTATTCCTTTCCCTGGAAAGTGAACAAGTAGTTGTTGCACTTTATTTTAAGGAGATTACAGTGTAATTAGTACTATTAATGAACTCCATGTACTTACTACAGGGTTAAGGTTACAGGGATAGGGTTCGGTTTAGGGTTAGCTGCTTGTAATTATGCATAATTTACTGTTATTACTGGAGTAAGCATATGTAGCATGTCTAACTATGCCACCTTCCTAGGGTGCTACTCCTGGGTTTGGGACTTGACTTCATAAGAGCTTGTTCTCCTGTAATCTGCTCGACTAGAGAAGCGACGGCAGTCAGTGTCACAGGCGATCTGAGTGAGTGAAGTGTGTGTGCGTGTGCGACAGAGGATCATTCATTAGCCCCTTTAACACTGACATCTCCTATTAGTCAGAAGACACCAGCACTTGCTTGCTTTCCTTCATTTCTTCACCTCCTCGTGTATCAGAGCAGAAAAGGTCACTTTTCCGACGCACTGTCAGGCACTTCCTCTTTCAATCTTCTCTGCATGTGAAGCCCTCTCATTAGTTAATCACAATCACAGGGCTTCACCTCAACACACACACATGAAAACCCTGCTGACACACACATCATTAGGAGAGCAGGATTTTCCTTCGGGATGAATAAAGTGGGAAGATTTGAGGAGACTCTCTCTCTGTGACAGGCTCTGCTGTAATGAACCCCGAGTCTCTCTCTCGCTGCTTGATTAGTAAGTGTGCTTATATATACACGTTGACCATGAATATGCGATATAGTTTCCACAAATGATGCAATTCTTTGAGTATAGTGACATCGAACTTAAAAACAGCCGAATTGTTTGCTCCCGCACATCCTGAACTTGACATTCCCCGCCAATTAGGGTGAATCCCATCTCTGATCTAAAGCTCGACTGCAGTTTTAGTTCAATGGTCCTCCAACGGTGGGTCGCAAACACCCAAAAAAACAACTGCAGGGGGAAATATGATTCAAATTCATTTTTATTTTTTTACTGTAATTGCAAATAATATAGGTAACACTTTATTTCAAAGGTCTACTTTACTTTAGACATTCTACTAACTTTAAGTAACTTTGCAACTACGTGTCAACTAGCTCTTATTGGAATATCAGTATTATTAGACTGTCTGATTAATATCTGCTAACACTTTATTTTATTTTATTAATAGTAATTAGTAGAATGTCTAAAGTAAATCATCAAAATAAAGTGTAACTGTAATATATGAATGAAATAAAAGGCCGCTTAAGTGCATTTATAGAGAGACACTTTCATGACTGTTTCGTTTCTTTTAAAAAGTGCACTCTTGTTATAATGTCAAGTTAAAGTTTTACTTTAAAGCACATTTTAAATAATTACATTTTAATCATTTCTGTCATGCTTTATAGAAGTTCACTTATGTTGATGTGTTGACTAGCATACTAAAGCACATTAAAAGTACCTGATTATAATGTGAACTGTATCCAATATTGAATTTGAAGTTAGTATATTTTAAATGTACAAAATAGCAACTTCATGTGCAATTAGAAATATATTTAAATACATGACATACAGGTTTCAATAGAAATTACATTAAAGTATCTTTAAGCTTACCACAAATGCATGTCAGTACTTCAACCATATTTCAAAGACAATAGAAGTAATTATGAAATTATATATAAAGATGTACTAAAAGCACTAAAAGTTCAGCTAATTTCATTTAATACAAATTTAAACTATAATGCATTTCCATTTAATGCATTACAAACTATACATTCAATTTGCAATTGAGTATATTGTTTTAAAGTGCATTGTTTTCGTAATAAGTGCTCTCTTTTAAAAGTATGCTTAAGCTGGTGTTGATGTGTCAGACTGAGGACTGCTTCAGTTCAGCTGAGTGTGTGTTCTCAGTGCCCACCTGCAGCCAGAGCTTGTTGTTGACCGCGTCCCGGACCGTGGCGATGCACTGGAACGTGGCGTTCTGTCCGGCATTCACCTCCACGTCCCCCAAACGCAGGAAGTGAGGGGATTTATCTGCAATGAAGGACAAGACAGCAACGCATGACATTACAGCTCTCAAATACCAGAATACTAAACCAGTGCTGAACACTCCCAACACAGGCAATACATACAGATGTGCACACAGCGTTTAACACATACAGATGTACACACAGCGTTTAACACATACAGATGTGCACACAGCGTTTAACACATACAGATGTACACACAGCGTTTAACACACTGATGGTTACAGGTGAAATGAATGGTCTATTTTTGGGGTGATGTGGCAAGGTGGTTGAAGGTTTGAGGTAGGGGTGGACGGTGTGACCGCAATCACAATATGAATAATTTTATTTCTCGATAGTAATATATCACAATATAGTTCTTTTTACTTTAAATAAAGTTTTTATGATATAAACATTTAATTGAAATTTCATAAATCTCATCACCAATTTCAAAATCACATAAAATAGTAATACTAGCCCAAATTACATTAAAAAAAAGAAAGAACCGTTTTCCTTCTCAGCTATTTACATTCATTTGGTGCAGTAAACGACTTTGAGAATCGCTGTTGAAAGTAGATCGGACCGAGCCCCAAAACACACTTGCAGGTAGTAAGGGGCGTGTCCATTCATGAGGGGGGAGGGGCCTGTTGTGCATAGCGTGTTTGTGAATTTGGGGGCGGAGCAATCAAGATATGGGTATGATGCATTTTGGTAGGGGTGTTTGTTTTGGTGATTTCAAATATCAACAGCGTTTCTCAGAAATTGCTTACTGCACCTTTAAGAGATAAACAACTGTGTTTATGAGAATACTCGCAACGACGGCCATTTTGACATAAGTGTGTGTATTCGTGTGTATTTCTAAGTTCAGTACTGACGACTGATCCATCTACCCATCCATCTATCCATCCATCCACACACCCATCCATCCATCCATCCACACACCCATCCATCCATCCATCCATCCATCCATCCATCCATCCATCCATCCATCCATCCATCCATCCACACACCCATCCATCTATCCATCCATCCATCCATCCACACACCCATCCATCCATCCATCCATCCATCCATCCATCCATCCATCCATCCATCCATCCATCCATCCACACACACACCCATCCATTCATACATCCACCCATCCATCCACACACACACCCATCCATTCATACATCCACCCATCCACACACCATCCACCCATCCATCCATCCATCCACACACCATCCACCCATCCATTCATCCATCCATCCATCCATCCATCCATCCACCCAGTATCTATATCCGAGTGCTAAAAATTTACCATAGGTCATAGAGAAGGTGGAAAATGGTCATAAAAACTGTTTTTGGTGCAATCAATCATTCCTGGCATTATAAATTAAATTCAGGGGACAAATATACTGTATGAAAGATCAGATTTATTTCTATACATTTTCAACATACCAATTTGTATAGACATAAGTAACTACCGAATGCAGAGTATTTCATTATCTCTGTACTGAAACTGACGTAGGGTGAGAGGAAATCTAGCGTGCGTGTTGATCTGGTACGAGCAGCGGATCTTTGCTAGGTGTCGGGCTGGACTGTAGCTGTGCCAAATGAGCTGAAACAGCTTTGGGAACAGAAAGCATCACATTCACTAGAGTCCCTTAAAGAAAATGCTCTTTTAGCGCCGCAAACATCCTCCGTGCAACAAACCTCCTTCATCTCCCTCTCATCCTGCATCGTTTTAATAAGTTGTCACTCGTGATCAGCGGGAAGCTTTATTAGCAGCGTTCAGAGGGAATATAATCCATGTTGGAGTGGCAGTAATCCCTGTGCTCCCATGGACTTGCCGTTAATTGGGAATACCTGTTATATTATCATGGCTAAGCTCTGATCCCAGCGGATGCGCCTGACAGATGCGTAAGGCTAGCGCTAACCTGGACAGATGATGGCAAAATATTAATCACTTAAAATGATATGTACATTGCTGACATTTGGAGTGCTGAAGTGTGGTGCGTGTGTGTCTGCTGATGTGTGTCACTTGACCCCTAAACGCTGCATGTTAAGAGCAGCACTTGGCATGCAATAAGGGCTAATTATATATCAGGCGAACTTCAGTGCTCAGAGGATCTGCTCCAGCTCCATCTCTGTGTTTGTGCTCATGCGTCCTCTCTGATCATTTATTGATCGCGCTGCTCTTTACTGCTGATAAACACCCATAAACACACTTCCCGCTGCCGACGTGATGGTCACGTGATTAACACTCATTCCCTGACAATATTTCACTTTTAAAAATTGATCAAAAGACTATTTCATATTGAGACTCAAAATGAAATCTGTGTCTGTATCCCTGGCCCCATCTCACTACCATTCACAAGTTTATGGTTGGGAAGATTTTTTATTGGTTTTGAAAATAGTCTCTTCTGCTCACCAAAGCTGCATTTATTTGATCTCAAATACAGTAAAAACAGGGAAATGTTAATCCAGTTTATTTTTTATTTTATTTTTCAGAAAATAAACGTTGTTCATTTCGCCTGTGTACACTCACCTAAAGGATTATTAGGAACACCATACTAATACTGTGTTTGACCCCCTTTCGCCTTCAGAACTGCCTTAATTCTACGTGGCATTGATTCAACAAGGTGCTGAAAGCATTCTTTAGAACTGTTGGCCCATATTGATAGGATAGCATCTTGCAGTTGATGGAGATTTGTGGGATGCACATCCAGGGCACGAAGCTCCCGTTCCACCACATCCCAAAGATGCTCTATTGGGTTGAGATCTGGTGACTGTGGGGGCCATTTTAGTACAGTGAACTCATTGTCATGTTCAAGAAACCAATTTGAAATGATTCGAGCTTTGTGACATGGTGCATTATCCTGCTGGAAGTAGCCATCAGAGGATGGGTACATGGTGGTCATAAAGGGATGGACATGGTCAGAAACAATGCTCAGGTAGGCCGTGGCATTTAAACAATGCCCAATTGGCACTAAGGGGCCTAAAGTGTGCCAAGAAAACATCCCCCACACCATTACACCACCACCACCAGCCTGCACAGTGGTAACAAGGCATGATGGATCCATGTTCTCATTCTGTTTACGCCAAATTCTGACTCTACCATCTGAATGTCTCAACAGAAATCGAGACTCATCAGACCAGGCAACATTTTTCCAGTCTTCAACTGTCCAATTTTGGTGAGCTCGTGCAAATTGTAGCCTCTTTTTCCTATTTGTAGTGGAGATGAGTGGTACCCGGTGGGGTCTTCTGCTGTTGTAGCCCATCCGCCTCAAGGTTGTGCGTGTTGTGGCTTCACAAATGCTTTGCTGCATACCTCGGTTGTAACGAGTGGTTATTTCAGTCAAAGTTGCTCTTCTATCAGCTTGAACCAGTCGGCCTATTCTCCTCTGACCTCTAGCATCAACAAGGCATTTTCACCCACAGGACTGCCGCATACTGGATGTTTGTTGCCGTCAACACTGCCGATGTTGTCTTTGCTGCTATATATTTATGTTTAACATGAAGTACAGGCCTTCCACAACTCTCTCCCCATATGTCGAATATATCACCAATGAGGCTTATCATATGTCACCTATCAGCAGCAGCGCCGCGTCAGACACGTTTCAGCCAGTGTGTCGCCAGCCTTAGAGTATTACATATGGATGACCATGGATATTGATTTCATGGGGTCTTTAAAATACTGTCCCAGTGTAGTAAGAAGAGTCAGTTATAAGGCAGCTATAGTTTGACTTCCTGAAGCGTGTGATTTTTAGGAAATTACAGCTGCTTTAAATAATAGGGGTGCAGGGTTTGAACGTTCTTACCAGTCTAGACTTCTAGACCTCACACACACACACACACACACACACAAACACGTGCTGTTTCTGCTGACTCACCGCATGGGTAACTGAGCACCTGGATGTCATCGATGGCAATGAAACCTCGTCTGCCGTTCGTCACCTCCGCCTCGAAAATCACCTGCACAGAGAAAAGTGTCTTTTAGATGAGCTGCCATTCACTTCATACAGCTGAATCAATCCAGTGAACCAATGAATAAATCAAACCCTAACCCTATTAAAAACTGCTCTTGCAAATAAAATAATATTAATGAAATAAAAGGCAACTTAAGTGCACTTAAAAAAAGTACACGTTCAGTGACCAAGTGTGCTTCTTTTTAACCAATGTAATCTGTTAAAACATCTCTGAGATGAAATGACCCATGTGTTAGAAAACTCCTCCTGGGTTGATAATCTGCTGTTAATCTACAGCATCCAACAGCATTATCTCTCCTCTATTCTCCCCGTCCTCTGTGTCTCTGGACTCGTTCTCCTGAGCTTTTACATCTGTCAGATAGTCCCTGTTTATATACAACGAAGCGCCAAATCTCATTCTCTTAATCTCCAAAGACAAAACAGCTTTTTCCCAAACAGTTGCTCGTTTCCGGGAGTGAAAACAAGCAGCCACAGGCGGACAGAAGAGGCCGTCAGTGAAAAGCCTGTGAATGGTGAGGTCAGTCTTAGGTTTCATTATTGAACTGAAGCACGACTGATTGTTGAATTCGCTCAGTATTCTGCCTCGACGTGAAGGTCTGGCTTTTGTACAGCGCTTTCCCAGTGAACCTTTAATGTCCTGCCATGGCGTCAAGATCGCAGCGATGGAGCCTGGAGCGCTAAGCCTGCGATCTGAAAGTGACCCGTCCGTATCAGGCCAGGACAGAGGAGAAGCCGTTTCAATTAGAGCGAGGTCATCTGCAGTCTGAGCCAGGGAATACTGATAGACATTTTCTTCTAGCTCTTTAAACTGATCTCTCTTAAAATGCCTCTGACATTTCCAAAGCAAATCTCAGGGCCGCTCTTGGTCAGTAATGCTTATGAGCCGATTATGATTATAAATCTTCAAAAGTGTTCTGGCTGAATGCCGTTATCTCTCTCTCTCTCTCTCTCTCTTGCTCAAGTTAATCCTACGGGATTCGCTCGTACAGTAATTCTGCTGATCAGCCATCGTATATGCAGAATCCCGTCACAATCCTGCACCAATGTTTCCATTCAAAGTTGGAATATGGCATAAAACACTTGCAGTGTTTCCATCCCATGTGTTCACTTCCTGGGAAACTATCAGCAAAATATCAGTATTAAAAAAGGAAGTTGCTGAAATCAGGGAAGAAACTGTGACAATAAACGCTGTCATGTTCTCTTGTGTTCGAATGCTGGTGTTCGTGAACACAATCATGAGACGCTTCTGGAGGGAATTAAACCAAATCATTCTCATGACAGACTTGAGGCGTTTCAGAGCCACCAAACCAACATTTGAGATGCTGCGATGCGATTGGTCCGCTGGTTAGTCCAGTTATCCAATCACAGCCTCTGCTGAGGGAAAGTCACCTGAGTTTCTTGTTGCACCTGAGTTTCGGTAAATGTGTTTCCATCATAGATTATGTGCATGTCTTCTTATCGGATAAAACAATTATCTGCCTCAAGTGCATTCGGGTTTTTTAGAATTTATGTGCATCTTGGCGTTTCCATCCATTGCTTTTTATACGATATTCCAAAATGCACATAAAAATAGGTGGATGTTTAGGGGCGTCACAATACACTTTCCGTTCCATTCAAACACATGCGGATGCATCAGTCCGCAAACGCAAGCTCGTGTTTGGTGAACTCTGACCTGCAAATTCACATCACATGAAGACATGTGACCAGAAGAGGATTGATTCGTCACTGCCTGACCTCTTGGCTGAATTGAAAGAATGCATATTTTTGCAGTAAAGTCGAGTAGATTTCTACATTTTGAATGTAGTATTTGCTATCGTTTGATGGATATGTCTGCTTTATCTGACCGGTGCTGTGTTGATACTACATCTGGCCATTTTTAGCCTTTGAGAACCGAAACATTGGATGAATGAATGAATGAATGAATGAATGAATGAATGAATGAATGAATGAATGAATGAATGAATGAATGAATGAATGAATGAATGAATGAATGAATGAATGAATGAATGAATGAATGAATGAACAATCCATCCATTTTGAATGAACAGATTAATTAACAGACTGATATGAATAATCAACTGAAACAATCAATAATTGTTGATCTTCAACAGATGATCATGCCTGCTTTACTCTACATCGGCAGTATCCAGCTAATGCAATATTTGATGCGTCATATTGTGAAAAAAAGATCTATTCAGTGAAGAAATTTCCATCACTTTTAAGTTTTT
>NC_137133.1:1869326-1919326 GCF_949319135.1 Squalius cephalus | reverse complement strand
TTGATTTCATGGTGACTTTAAAAAGCACTAATTACAGCACAACTAACGTTAACAAATACAACATTTGATTTTAATAATGTATCAGTAAATGTTGAAATGAACATTAGCTAAGATTAATAAATGCTGCAGAAGTATTGTTCATTCTTAGTTCATGTTAACTAATGAACCTTATTGTAAAGTGTTGCCGAAAAACTGCAATTCAGATACACACATATAAAAAACACACACGTGTGCACACTTTCCTCTTCCTGTTGGCATCATTTCACCAGATATTGAGCTCTGAGCTCTCATCTCTTCACCTGTCAAGAACACACACACGCACACACACACACACACACACACACACACACACACATTTGCATTGGCAGTGGTGATCATTACCACAGCTCTCTGAGTAAACAGTGAGAGCAAGGAAAAATCCTTATTGATGCCAATGTGATGCGTGGGGTGCGTTTTTTTTATTTTATATATTTTTTATTTCTGTCAGCGAGCGAAGAGCGAGATGTCCTTCATCATTTGGAGAGACGCATGCCGAAATGTTGTTTTCCCGCAGAATAGACGTCCTCCATCCCAGCCGCTCCGCGTGCCAACACTCCGGCCCATTAGGGGCAATATATCCCACTCCCCGCGCAGCAGATCCATCAGCCCGGGACGGGGCGATACTTCATCTCTCAGTTTAGATTGTAATCTGTCATTTCTCGCTCTCTGAGCTTATGGAGATCACCCTGAAGCCGAGTCTCTTCAACACAAGACAGACCTTCAATCTCTCTGATCAATGCCGGAGGAAAAGATAGTGATCCGTCTGAAGACCAGGAGTTACAGCTTCGGCAGAAGAAGACTCTCAGTGTCTTTTAAAATGTTTCCGTTACTTGAGAAGTTGTTTACATTGTTTGTTATCATGGTTGCACTTTATTTTACAGTACGTGTACTTACAGTGAACTGGATAATATAAGGTTATTACATAAGGTCATGTTTAGGGGTAGGTTCAGGGTCATTACCCAGTTATTAATAAGTACATAGTATGTACACGGGGGAACAGGACTGTTAAATAATGGACTGTTAAAACCATCCAATCAATTCCCCACAGACACAATCAAGCCACGCCCACATGTGTTCTTGTTCCTGAAGCCGTTTGAGGTTAAACCATTATCATTAAAGGGACAGTTCACCCAAAAATAAAAATTCTGTTATCATTCACTCACCCTCAAGTTGATCCAAACCTGTGTGAGTTTCTTTCTTCTGTATTATTTTCTTTTTATCTTACTATGGAAGTCAATGGCTACCGTCAACTGTTTGATTGCCAAAAATCTTTCAAATATCATGTTTTTTTTTTGTTCAACAGAACAAAGGAACTCATAAATAGATATATAGTCCACCAAAACACAGTTGTCGTGCAATAGATAAAAGTTGATAATTCCGTGAATAACTGCAATTGCAGATTTCGAACAGAGATGGCGACAAAGAGGAAAAACTACGGACTGCAGCTTTAATGATTTATGATGAGATGCTGAATTATATATTCAGGCAATGGCCTATAAGCCAGTATGAATCAAGTCGGTGATAATACGCTCACACCTTGGAAGAATTGCTAATAAAATCAGCCAGGTTTATATGCTTCTGTGTGTGTTAATAGAACTGTGTAGAAAAAAGGTCAGGTTCAGTTCCACCCGTGTACTAATGACTTTAAGGCTGTTGCTGTTCCACCACAAAGATGACTTGTTGCTTTAAACATGCAAGTTTATAAAATAATAATGTTTGAATACAACCAGTAAATAATGTGGAAAGAGTCCTTAATAGGCTACTCTATTAAAATAGTGCAAGTCAAGAATGCAATTAATACTTTTCTTAGTATAGGCCAAATATAGACTTACTTTTAAGCATAACCGAAGTACACTTAAGTATAATTTTGTTAAGCATATCTCTGATAAGTAGACTGAAAATATACTCTTATTTTTAGTTTAAACAATGTGTAATAATAGCACACTTGAATAATGTGTGCAACGCTACCAGAACCGCTCTGAAACCCAGCGGCTGATCTACAACACTGAGGTGAGGAATGAGAGAGAGACACAGTGAAGCACATTAAATCAGGACAATAGAGTGAGTGTGAGTAATCAGCCTAATGACTTTAAGAACAAGTCATTATCTGGCCAGACGACAGGAAAACACACCATTCTCCGTGAGACTCAAACACTGTACAGAGAGAAATAAAAGGGAATGGAAGATCATCAGTGAATGATGGCTAAAATCTATACGTGTTCCTTACACAATAACAGCATACGGGTTAAATGATGAGTTTAATATCGGGGGGAATTCTTTCTTTGTCGTAGTATAAACTCAGATAGAGTGTGTGTGGGGCGTGAGGATGAGATATCTCACAGTGTTAGTTAAACATGTCCATGGGGAAAACAGCTTAAACCAAACGTCTGTATGTTGGGCTTAAGGTTATGGAAATCCACACAATGATATGAATACACACACGTGTGCTCGTGTTTCTCACCGAGACAAATAAAAAGTGCTTGAAAAACCTTAATGAGGATGTTCCCATACTAAAAATGGCAAGAATATTCAAGACTATAATAATAATGTGTATCATTTGAAAAACCTCTACATATTCAGGTAAATGTGTGTGTGAGTGTGTGTGTGTGTGCGTGAGTGTGTGTGTGTGTGTGTGTGTGTGTGTGTGTGTGTGTGTGTGTGTGTGTGTGTGTGTGTGTGTGTGTGTTGGTTAGTGAAGCTGAGTGAGAAAGAAAGATAAGATATTATTCTGTATCATATACAGAGGACATACACACATTATACACTTCCTCAAACATTCACATCACACACACACACACACACACACACACACACACACACATAGGAGTCTGTACACTAATCTGAGCTTGCAACGACTTATAAATTACTGCTATGCTGGACACAAGATAAAACTGTGTGTGTGTGTGTGTGTGTGTGTGTGTGTGTGTGTGTGTGTGTGTGTGTGTGTGTGTGTGTGTGTGTGTGTGTGTGTGTGTGTGTGTTTTTATGTGTGCTGACCTTGACTAAATGTGAGCTCTCAACACTATCACAAAACACCGCCAGCCTTTATCTAACACACACACACACACACACACACACACACCCTCTAAATCACTCCCCTCACACCTTCTTCCGAACCCCTCCGGGATCTCCTGCCCTGAGGGATCTTGTTTTGGGAGAAGGTGGGAAATCGGCATTCACACGGAGCTGTGAACCCTGGGGAAAGTGTGAGACCTCCTTTAGCCAATGGCTAGAGGTGCACAACGATGCAGTGATGGTCAGAATATCCTTCACCAACAGTTGGGGAAACTGAATTATTATCATATAGTGGATAGTAGAATTACAGGCAATAATTTTAGCATACATTAAATAATTTGAAGTAAAATGTATTTTAACCATGTGAGTTTTAACCAGTTGAACCTGTGAATCATGAATGTAAGAAAAAGCCTAATGTAAACGGTGAACCTGAAACCAGCTTACTCACACAGGCCTTCCTTTAGATGATCAGTCAACCAGTCGCTCAGGTTTTCAAATTTTAAATAAAAGTGTTAATTTTGCACATTCCTAATTACACATACAAATACTTACTATAGTTTGGGAGTTACACTAATATACATGTATAATTCTCCTAGTTGAGATGTTAACCTCTAGCTTGCTGTAAATCTTCAAAGATAAGATGTTCAGGGATTTATTGGGTTGTTGTACATTAAATATTGTACATTACAGCGTAACACTAGCTACATATAATATATATATTACTATAACTAGGAATGTTCCCTGAAGGGGCATCATGATGTAAACAATGATCATCATTATAATGGCTGACATGACTTGTTGCTGAATTCAAAATCCAGTAACATCTCATGAAAGGACAAAAACATGCCAAATAGGGACATTGTTTTTCATTTTAAGATGACAGCACTTCAGCAGCATTGGGCTCGTATGAGAGCAGCCGTAAACAGGACACGTTCATGAGCGCAGGAAAGATGAACACACTGCTTGGGACAGGCTCTTTAAAACCACCTGATTGGGACACTCATTTTCCCAGTCATCTCAATGGCAAAAAGTGTCCCGATAAACCTGAGTTCACCCTATTTTAAAATACATGCCGCTTTACAAAACACAACACTGAGTCTAGTAAGTCATTGAGTTGATCAGGAATTGAAGCCAAAAGCTTCCAAAGTCTTATTTCTTGTTTTTCTTAGGAATAATCTTAAAGTCCCCCTGTAGTCAATAATTGTATCCCTTAAAACTCATCTTTGATCACCAAAATTACATATTTAAAAAATGTATTTGCATGCCTTAAAATATCTTGCGTGTAACTCGACACCCTTGCCTCATTTAGTATGCGTGGTTCTATGAATATGCAAATTAGCCCCGCCTCCACTCACTCAGCTCAGAGATCCACTGGTTGACGATCACACGTTGATCTGATTGGTTACAAGGTAGTTTGTGACGTCAGAAACACCAGCGATTTCAAAGCGTGTTTTTGAGACTGTCTTTGGTTCACTGCAGTTTTAAGGAGGAAATACTCAATGCTGTCGACTTATGAACTTACACATGGTTTGTCTTAAAGCAGATTAAAAACACCACATAGACACATAAACAACATTAAAAGCTGGATTTTTTGAGAAATGTCTTTATTTTTTTTCTTAACTAACAGAACATTTCTGGTATGCCAGTGAATTATAAAGCTATAGTTAGGAGTCAGATCACCAATGAGAATGTAAAGTTCAGATTCTATATTTTTTGTCAAGTGAGTGGGTAATTAATTAGTTAATTAGCCAAGCGATCACACACACACACACACACACAAGCCTGCTGATGACACACATTTCTGTTTTGCGTCCTCAAAGAACATTATTGAAGAACACATCATAAGCCAGAGAAACCCCAAAGGAACATGAACATTATTTGCCTTAGAAGAAAAAAACGAAAAACAACTTCTTCTCTCAAGTTTAGCGACTGTGACTGGATATTCAATCATTCATGGGAACTGAAGGATGACCAAAGGTACACCAGCAACACGTTTAACTCATTCCCTTTGACAACGTTAATGACGGCGAACGCGAGCGACTTCCTCAAACGCTTCAGTTCTGAGCTTTGGCGTGATTTCAGACAATCTGACATTGAATAATTGAAAGTAACTGAGGGCAGGTGTCCAGCTCATTAAGCCAGTCCGTTTGACGTGGTGACTAACGATCTGATCGGGGAAGTGTAGCGCTCTCGCAGGGGATGAAGACTCCCTCAGGAGTTACACACAGAGAAAACAAAACCAAAGTGAATCAGGTCTTCAGCTAAAATAAACTGGACTCCAGCAACAGATCTGACTCATCAGTGCCTAATTAAAGGGGACAAGAAATAACAAGCCCACACCAGGGTTTAGAGATGGACTGCGAGCGAGAGAGTGTGATGAAGGGACGTAACATGCCTGGACTCATTAGAAGGGACACGTCTCCGGGGCTTTAGGGGGGCAGCAGGTGGAATATACTCTATACTGTGAGAAATCACATGCAGACATGAAGAAACAAGCCCTCCTGATCCATTAGCTCGTCTCGGAAATATCATGCAATATTAATCACAACAGCGTCTCCTCACAGCTCCTCTGAGCGAGACGTGTAAGGCGTGTAGACGGCCGGCAGAGGCCCTCCAGGTGTGTGTACATGTGGGGCTGATGAAGCTGAAGCAAACAGACGGACACTATAAAGACGCCCTAAACGCATAAAGAAACTGTATCGTCACAGTGTTTAAAATTCTGTCTTTCACACAGAAAGAGAGACAGCAGAGAGAGAGAGAGAGAGAGAGAGAGGCGAGATCAGTCAGGACTCCCAATTAGTCTGAACACAGACGGAGGCTTTCAGTATTCACCGTCTCACACACACACACACACACACTGAAGCAGAACAACCCGTCAGATCACACACACAAGGCAAACACTGACACGTACACACCCACACTCAACAGTGAGAAGAGAAGAGAAGAGAAGAGAAGAGAAGAGAAGAGAAGAGAAGAGAAGAGAAGAGAAGAGAAGAGAAGAGAAGAGAAGAGAAGAGACTGATCATTAAAGAAGTCATATTCAGTGGATGAAATACTACTCTACTGGGACAATAAAAAGCGATTGTATTGAAAAACAAAAGTCCCGTGAAGAAGATCCACTGACCCAAAGAGACGTTTCACCAGCAGGAAACTTTCCTTGTGACTTTTCACATGCAAGGACACATTAATGAGTCCATAACTGTCATGAATATGACTGAAAAGCTCAGCAGAACCGCTAGATTGTCATAAATCAGCTCAGGTCACACTTAAACTAAACCAGCTCTGCCTACAAGCAAAACATCCATTGTTATGCCGTTCCTCATTCTTTGGTTTAGAGGGCTTGACGCCAGGAATGTGTCACCAGGAGTTAGTGTGCGACAACACAAGAAAACACCTCTTTGAATTTCGAGCTCAGTTTGAGGTAAAAGTCTTTAGAAAATTGCTTCAGTTTTTGCTTTCAAGACCCAATATACTTCAAGCGAAATCAAAGATGAACTGGTGTGATGTCATTTCAACTAAATCTTCGCTTCAAGAGTTCGAAACTGCTTGTCAAAGCGAACTTTCCAGGGAAGGTGGGCGTGGCTCTGAGGCTCCGCCCTCTCTGAGGTGTAAATCTTCTCCGGTTAATTTCTTCTGTTCAGACGCGAGTAAAAACATGAACACACTGGAGAACCGCTTTATAGTAGAAACTGAAGCTGTAATTCTAACTGAAAGCAACACTGACACTGTTTTTCATGTTTAATACAGTAAAACTGTAGCAGCAATATATAGTATAAAGTGCTGTAGAAATAAACATGACGTGACTGGAGTGCTGAATCACAGAGCTGGTGCAAACACTGATCAGATGCTTTCTGAACTGCTGTTTTCTCACCGCTGGCATTTGTATCGTGTGTTTATTTAGTCAAGTGCAGCACATATTTACATATTCATTTAATATTCGCTCTCTTCAGCGTGGACGGCGTCAGTATATCACTGCAAATTTAATACCCATAAGCGACGAACGATAAAGAACTCCACCATGAGTATCTCGGGGCTTTAGCGTCTTTGCGTCTCTATGACCTCAACAGATAAACGTATCTCGTCTACAGAAAACAAGCCGCATCTTTTGATTGGCTGGGTGATTTGCATACCTGATACTCATTGGGCCAGAAGGTGCTGACAGCGAGCTCCGCCTTCATCCAGTCTCGGCCCGTGCAGGACGTGACGTTCCAGATGGGGTTAGCCAGCGGCCCCTTGTTGACCTTCACCAGGATGTTGAGCGTCCCGGAGCTGGAGCCGTCCGGGCAGAACAGCAGATAGTTGAAGTCTATGCAGTGAGTGTCGTTTTCCTTCATCACGGGCAGCTGCAGGCGAGCCTTTTCTCCATAATCGTGCTGAGAGGTGTCCACCATCATGTACGAGCCTGGGAGAACGGAGAGAGGAAACACATGTGAAGAACTCAAAAGCGTGAACGTCTGTCTTGCTGTCTACTTCTTACATAGGCAGCGTCCTCACAGAAAGAAACCTCATTAGTGCCTGATATGCATCCAAAGGAATTTGTGTTTAACGCAACCCTCTGATTAGAATGTGAACAAGCACACACCAAATATTGATCCATTCATCATTAGATTGAGCTATTTGTATTTATATATATATTTAATACTGCATAAAACATTTACAGTTGACATTTCTTTTTTTCCACTAAACTTGTCATAATACATTCTGGGATCAAAGAATCAATTATTCAATATTGATTCTTAAAATCACCAGATTGTTGCATGACATTACGGCGGAGATATTCCTAAATTAACTGAATTTAAGGACTAATCCAGAGTCCCAGCCCTACCCGTTTAGGTTTTGAACCAGATTTTGTGTTATAATCAAACAAAAATACAGAGTAAAGCAAATGTCACAAAGCCACACCAAGGAAGATAGAATAGAAAATGTTGAGTGAGTGTTATCTGCTAAAAAGCAAGCAAAGACGACAAATTGTTTGAGAGCTCACGTGGGATCCTAGCTAGATATAAACTCAGACATGGGGACACAATATTTCTGAACTTCAGAATCAAAGACTCGTACACTTGGCAGTTCGCCGTGTGCTTATTACAGAACGCTTTCATAATCGCTCCACCGGAGAGATGGTTTCCAGCTATCGGCCAAGTCGGACAGGGCCATATAGGATCTGGTTCCAGTTCTTTAAGCATGTGATTGCACTGAGAGGAAAAGATTTCAGATCCCAAACGCCCAGAGGATGGACATCAGGTGGCGAGAGCACAGACTTCACCACCATTTGTCCAAATGAACATACATCTGTTCATCTGTCTCTCCACGGCCAGAACCAGAGATGACCAGCTCTCTCTCTCTCTCTCTCTCTCGCTCTCTCTCTCGTCTTTGATCCTCATCTTCTGTCAGTTGCTAGACATAAAGCCTAGATGAAACTCATCCTATCTGCTGCTAAATAAATACCCCTGGCCATGTTGTGTGCAGCTCGTCAGGTGCATGTTATTCCAGATTCAGAATCTTTCTAGTGTAATCATTTTCTCTGTCTCTGAAATTACTTTTGACTATTCTTATGTAACCATTAGTCATGTGGGTTAGGGAAATAACATAGAGTCCAGACTCTCAGCTGCATTCAAGACCATCGCTGATGATAACACACACCTGTCACCACATACTGGATCTTAATCAAACAAAATGATTCATATAAACATTATAACAAAAAATCATTGCATCCATTGGGACTGTTCATGTTTTACGAATATGTTTTATATACGTTACTGTTCAAAAGTTTGGGCTCAGTAAGACATTTTGTTTTAAGAATTTAACATTTTGATGCATTAAATTGATCAAAAGTGAGAGTAAAGACATGTATAATGTTACAAAAGATTTTATTTCAAATAAATGCTGCTCTTTTGAACTTTCTATTCATCAAAGAATCCTGAAAAATAAAATGTCTCCTGGTTTCCACAGAAATATGAAGCAGCACAACTGTTTTCATCATTCATAATAATCAGATATATTTTCTTGAGCTGCAAATCATCATATTAGAGTGATTTCTGAAGGATCATGTGACACTGAAGACTGGAGTAATGATGCTGAACATTCAGCTTTGATCACAGGAATAAATTACACTTTACTATTCACATAGAAAACAGCTATTTAAAAAAAAGTAAATATTATTTGAACGCTGGTGTCTTTTATCATCATGTATCATGTCACATCACATTGTAGACATTAAATGAGTTGTGAATGAAGATTCATGTTGTCTTTGACAATATATTCTCAGAATGAAGCAGAAGAATATCATTTCCGCAGCTGAGAACATCAGTGTGGTGTAAGTGTTTTGAAACACTGCTGCTCGTCTTTTATTTCCACTGAAATAGCAAATGTCTAAAGCAGTGATCATTTAGACACAGAGATAGCCTGTTTATGCAGGAGACAGATGTAATGGTGCAGAAGTTGCCAGGCAGAGCTTTCATTTGGGCTTTATTTGCAGATGAGACATATCCATGTGATCTACAGGAGCTGTTCTCCTCTGTGTTTCTCTTTCTCTCTCTACAGGTGAGTTCTGGGTGAAAGAAAGCCTCGTGCTTTTGTAAGTATAGAGTGTGGATCAGACCACCAGGAGAGATGGAGAATCAAATGCAAATTGGCCAAGAGCTGCTGGCAACCCTACCAATTATATCTGTCTCCTGATTTCACCGCTCCAAATCTCACCGCAAGACCGACTTCACTCAGGATTCTGAAATCTGAAAGTCCTGACTGGTTGGACTAAGGCCTGCAATAACTCGTTCACATATTTCCTTCACACTTTCATCACTGTCATAATATTTAAAAAAGAATACAGAGATATTTAGCAGAAAAACAACTACCTGTCCCTTCTGTGTCCATAGCAACACTTCATATTTGAAACATATTTGGTATATTTCCTGCAAGCATTTATCAAAATATGCAGTATGAATATCATGTACAGCCATACTGAAAGCAATAATGAATAATTCACCTCAGATTTTGAAAATAAAAGTTCAAACTAGGGCTGGGCGATATGGCCTAAAAAAAAAATCCCCGATTTTTTCACAAAAAACTCGATTTACGATTTAAACCGATTTTTTTTTCTTCCCCTACTTAAAATCAATTTGCAAATGACAAAGAAATTGTTCAAAACAATTTTTAACTTTATTTTGTTTTGATTTTCCCTTCTGGGATTTGATTTGGATTTTCCCCTTGGGGTTAAAGTGCAATCAGAAACAACAAGCCAAAAAGACAAGATGGCAGGCCCTGCCTTTGTAAACAGTGAAAATGTAACATAACATAACATAACAGAACAGAACAGAACATGAAATGGATGGATTGGGATTGGTGGGGAACGTGAAAAAAAATGTACATCACAATAAAGTGTATTGTGATCGTCAAAACATTTGGTAACTAAACAGAATTTTAGTTTAGTTTAGTGACAACACAATGTTTACATGGTACAATGACTGGTATGCTACTGTTTTTATTATTGCTTTCACAATTTCATTTCAATTCAATTCTTGTGATTTGATTCTGATCTTGATTCAATATCGATTCCTTTGGATAAATACTAGGTACAGTAGATACATGTTAATTTAAAGCCCTGTCAGCTGGTATTATTATTAAAGGTTAAAAATAACATCTCAAATGAAATATTATGCGTTTTTTTATAATAACAAGTTCAACATTCTAATATTTTAATGATATAGGTAAAAATATAATAAATAGGTAATATAGTTATCATATTTAGCAAAATACTACTCTCTACAGCAATTATTTTAAAGTCCAACTAACGTGCGATGGTCATTAATGGGCTTTCCAGAGGTAAAAGTAACTTCACGTGACATATTGTCTTTTAGCTGTTAGACCTCTTTCCGCAGTTGAAAAACACAGATCGATCGATTTTATTTAATTTCGGTAAGTTGAACTGTATCTTTCAAATTACCTATTGATCATTCGTGTTTATTTAGCCTACTAGTAACTAGTAGTAAAGAGTAACAGATGATCGGTTCACGTGCCGCTTGAACTCTGTCAGCGATCTGTCAAGCGCCAAAACGGTGTTTATTGTTTGAATTTCGTAATTAAATCGACAGAATCTGAGAGCTGAGAATTTGTTTCATAGCAATAGTAACCTTCTCTGTCTTGTCTGTCGGTGTCAGTGTCCTCTTTGCTTCGCGATTTTTCTCTGCGTGAGAAAATGGATGTGTAGCGTGAGAGCGTGTAAAAAGTGACGATTGCGTGAGTCTCACGGTGAATTCGTGAGAGTTGGCAGCTCTGCGGATTCAGTTTGTAAGACTGTAGATTGTTTTTTGGCGGGTGTGCTTGTGCTGCCGCGGTCTTGCCGTGTTGTTTGTGTATCTCTATGCCAAACGCGCGGGGGAAGAGCTGAGCCCGTTCGGAGCTACGGGAGCCCAGAGGGGAGCGTCGGCGAATGTTAAAGAGAAAACCGATTTTCATTCAAAAAAATCGACGTAAACTGCAAATTCGAATTAATCGATAAAATCGATTTATCGCCCAGCCCTAGTTCAAACTATGAACAAACAAGTGTATTCCATGACAAAGATTGATTTGGTTGTGAGTGCAGTGCTCTTGCAGAGAGACTCCGCCCACACGCTCTCCTGATTGGCTGTGGTTTTTGATTGATTTGGTTGTGAGTGCAGGGCGCTTGCAGAGAGACTCCGCCCACACGCTCTTCTGATTGGCTGTGGTTTTTGATTGATTTGGTTGCGAGTGCAGTGCGTTTGCAGAGAGACTCCGCCCACACGCTCTCCTGATTGGCTGTGGTTTTTGATTGATTTGGTTGTGAGTGCAGGGAGCTTGCAGAGAGACTCCACCCACACACTCTCCTGATTGGCTGTGGTTTTTGATTGATTTGGTTGTGAGTGCAGTGCATTTGCACAGAGACTCCGCCCACACGCTCTCCTGATTGGCTGTGATTTTTGATTGATTTGGTTGTGAGTGCAGGGAGCTTGCAGAGAGACTCCACCCACACGCTCTCCTGATTGGCTGTGGTTTTTGATTGATTTGGTTGTGAGTGCAGGGAGCTTGCAGAGAGACTCCACCCACACACTCTCCTGATTGGCTGTGGTTTTTGATTGATTTGGTTGTGAGTGCAGTGCATTTGCACAGAGACTCCGCCCACACGCTCTCCTGATTGGCTGTGATTTTTGATTGATTTGGTTGTGAGTGCAGGGAGCTTGCAGAGAGACTCCACCCACACGCTCTCCTGATTGGCTGTGGTTTTTGATTGATTTGGTTGTGAGTGCAGTGCATTTGCAGAGACTCCGCCCACACGCTCTTCTGATTGGCTGTAGTTTTTGATTGATTAGGTTGTGAGTGCAGTGCACTTGCAGAGAGACTCCGCCCACACGCTCTTCAGATTAGAGATTATATGCAAATATTAGACCAGAGAATGACACCATTGATCAATCACAATAAAGCTAAATACAACCTGTGCAAACAGGAAGTTAAACTATCAGCTGGGCATCTCAGGTAAGTGATCCTGCCCCTTACACCTGGATTACAGAGCACTTGCGGATGCTGCCGGAATAACTGAATTATTCTCTGAGCGCTCACAGCGAGACACTAATGACTGCAGGTGAGAACAGCCATGTGCATGTCAGGAGGCGTGTGTGTGTCCCGCCGTTTCCTCTATAAACGCCCGTTGGGTAAACATTTGGTTCTTCCCAAAGGTCAAAGGTTGGTCACATGAACTAACTGGCGTATCCAGATGGCACTATCGTTCAGCCAAGAGTTACTGGCAGAAAATGAAACATGTCCATGAGTGATTTTTGATTTATGTAAGTGCTTCCTTATGAACATGTGCTGGAGAGTTTGGAGAATGTGTTTCAATCATTAATCACTTCAGTGTAAAACGGAGAAGAAAACGTCGAGAGCAACGGCAGAAGGCTGGACATATTAGACGAGAAGGTTTGGCCGGCTCTCAAAGCCACAAGGAAACATGAACACGAGTGCTCCTCCACAAAGCTCAGACCCAGGCTGGTTTAGCGAGTGCAGAACGGTGGTTTATGTTAGTATGCAGAGCGCTGGACAGAGAACTAAACCACCGCACCACTAATTACACACATCTACACACAGATCCACTCTCTGCTGAAACCTCAAACCTCAACCTACAGCATGTCTTCATAGAGAGCATCCAAATGAAATGGAAACTCGTAATGACTGATCTGAAACGCTCTTCATGGGCAGCAGCAACACAGTCAAAGCTAAATACTTAATAAATATAAACAGTACACACTAAAACGCTTTTAATACTTTTTTTTAGTAGTCGACCGATCTAAAATTTTTGGTAACCAATAGCCAAGTTATCCAAGAGAGCAGGAAGGCTGATATAAAGCCGATCTATATGATATCATATTATTTAAAAGATATTAAAAGCACATGCATAACAATTGCTGGAATTAAATATATATTTATGTTATATAAAATGTAATAAATAAGAAAGAAATAAAAGAAATAAATGGTTTACTTGATAAATAAATCTGTAAAAGAGTAAACTAATGAAGATGGAGAATCAAAGCTTGGACTCAGCGCTTTCAAAATAAAAGTCCTGCTCACTGTCAAAATAAAAGTTTCCGACACATCAGCCAAACTTATCGGTCTATGCTGATAATTAAAAAAATGCCATATAACGCCCGTAGCAATACATATATAGCAATAAAACCTTTTTTCCACATTGCATTATGGGATTGCATCTAGCACAATGGATACATGTGGCGCTGCCTTGGAGTGTTTGTCATGTTTTGTGAGTGAAAAATGCATTTGACTTCACTTTGAATGTTCGCTCTTTACACAACTGAAATAACATGAATATTCAGATTTCACTTCAGAGAAAGGTTCAACGACTGTGATTTATTGCCCATTGTTGTCGCAGCTTTGCAAGTAATGGAGGATATTTGTCAAAGTTTATGCCTCAGAACCGTTTGCCAGTAGTGTTGTAACAGTACATCATCACTGCAAATTTGCCACAAATGTAGTGCAAGTTATTTGTAAAGAAACCGGTTTCCTGCAGGAGGTTTTATTGGACAACAATTTGCATACGCCTCTGAGTGCTAGATGATGTCATCAATATTTTTGATCTGTTTTTCACAGAAAGAAATATTTTAAATGCGCATGCCATACAGTATCTGCTGAAAGTACACTAGCACAAAGATGATCGTAAAGCTAATAGACATGGACTAAAAGCCCCAAAATTCCAATTTCATGGGCTCTCTGAAGAATGGATCAGCTTGTGAGCTTTAAAAGACAGCAATTTACAGAGCAGCTTCACACAGTGTAAAATAGGGCAGCAGTTTAAAGAAAGTCTGAAGCTGCAAAAAAAGGACATTTACTATAACAAAAAAAAAAGAATCTCTCAAAAAGTAATTCAGCAAAGCTCTCAAAAACACCACACAATAATAACAGAAGAGTCTTATTTCAGTTTGAACTCTTGCTCATTTCACATGTTAAGAGGCACTTCTTAAAGGTGCAGCGGCAAAAAATGACTCGCTAATTCAAATGGTCCCCTTTTTGGCACAAAACACTTTATAAATATTATAAGTAGACCTTGGGGATGAATCAAATAATAATTTTTTTTTTTTTAGATATATATATATATATATATATATATATATATATATATATATATATATATATAATATGACCATTTTAAATCAAGAGGTTGCGAAATGAGAAAAGAAGAGAGACAGAAAGATATTGGGAAACAAGAAAGTGAGTAACAGAAACTACCATTCATTAATGTCAACTATTGAAGATTTGATGTAAAACAGATCTCCACGTCTCGTTCCAGAGGGTGTAGGAGTTCGATGTGAGCACACAGAGTAAATAGTCACGTCTGCTCTTAGTGAATGTGAAATGTGGAGCGCATTATTATAGCGTGCTCAGAGGTCTGATGTTAAAGTCACTCCTCAGTGGAATCAGAGCATGACTAAGCAGAAAATACATGTTCTTGCTACACACTGCTACAGAATGCAGCCTCGACGTGTGCCAAAGCCTCACAGTCAACAGCCCTGAATCCCACACATGCTGACACACCCAGAACATTCAGAAGAGAGAGAAGAAACACTTGTCTACACATGGTTTTTCACCATCATTTAGCTTTATATGCACAATTTCCACCCTCTCCATGGTCTTGTTGAAGAGGTCTTATTATGCCCTTTTACAAAGTCTTGATTTTGTTTTTGGGGTGTACTAGAATATGTTGTCATGATTGATTTTTCAAAAACACATTATTTTTCACATATTTTATATTATTACAGCTTCTCTCTCCCCAGTCCCGAATGCGTCATTTAGTTCCGGTTTGGATGAAGCCCCTCCTTCCAAATGATGAAATGTGCTGTGATTGGTTAGCTGGCCCAGTGTGTTGTGATTGGCAGCTTGTGTTCGGGAAATGTCCCCTCCGTAACCGCGAGTTCTGCTCTAGTGTAAATATTACGGATGATGGCAATTTGAAACCAATTCGAGCCCGATTCAGACCCTGACAGTGTTATCTAATATTATTAGATACGATTGCACACCACTTAATCATGATATTTATCAGAAAACTTTAGTTATACAAAAAGTAATTGATCAGAAAACCATGAACAATTTTTCCTAAGGGGGGCAACAGTCTTACAAAAGCTACAGTAAACACTATATCAACACTAATGTTGGGTGGCAGGCGAGCGTAGCAACATCATAAAACTTCCACAACGGATTGTCCCAACAAGGTGGAACTGCTCCATTTCAGGAGAAGCTTTTGTGCGGCGCCTGCATTGTGTTTCTGAAGCTGTTCTTTGTAAAATGTGCAGCACACAGATAAACGTTGGGATTATAATGTTCAGGAACAGTGTTTAAAATAAATTCTAACCACTCTAAGTTCATCAGCGTTAGGAAGGTCAAACAAATGAGCTGTGGAAAAAAACAAATGAGTCCCTGTCTCGTTCGTTGTAGTTCTTGGAAAGTGGATTCTGTTAAATAAAATATCGCCGTTTGGAGAGGACTTTGAGCTTTTGTAAACTTACAGATCTTTTTCATGCTCAAACAGCAACATTACAGACCAACTAAAGCTGAAAAAGTGTAAAAGTATAACAGGACCCCTTTAAACTCCATGTATCGTTGTAAACAAACTGTGAGACAAAACCTAAACAATTCAATCAAACACAACATTGCATCGGTGGCACTTGAGAAACTGATTATTATATAATCTAATGTATACCCCTGGGGGTACGTGAGGAGACAGAGGGGGTACGCGAACAAAACACTGAGTTCATTTACCAACCCTAAAATAGCATTAAAACTGAGCTGGGAACCACTGCTCTAATGCTTCTGGAGATATGCGGTGTATGATCAAATTATTCATTCTTAAAAACATCAAATGTGTTATTGTTTTAAAATGTATTTACAGTGCACGTAAACCTGTTTTACAAAATCACTTTGAGATTCATTTCATTTTGATTCTACATGCTGTAATTCTTCAGGAGCCTTTAACGTAAATCTCCATTACACTAGTTCATTAGCACAGCTGCACATTACACCGAACGACTGAATATATAAGCTGATCTGTTATCTGTCCACATTCAGAGAGAAAACAGACCTGTCAAACACCGCCCATCCCCTGCTCTCTTTGATTGCTTATGAAATGTGGATAGCTGAAATGGGCTGTTGGGTTTTTGGCAGTGATGTAGAAATATGGGCATTCACATTCAGATCCCTGCCGAGAGAGAGAGAGAGAGAGAGAGAGAGAGAGAGAGAGAGAGAGAGAGAGAGAGAGAGAGAGAGAGAGAGAGAGAGAGAGAGAGAGAGAGAGAGAGAGGGCCGGCCTGGACCCGGTGCGCATCTGCTGTTCACAGAGGAAACGCAACGTTCATGAGACGAAACACTCGCACCATGGGAGAAAAATCTTTCTTGTATGATGTGAGAAAAATAAAACCACTGAATGCATTTCTGACGAGTCATTTTGTGGCATTAAACACCGCTTTACCATAATATCTGTAGGAGCCAAAATGTGTTTATAAGGGTCAAAAATGAGAACAACACATAACCCTTATAAACACATTTTGGTTGTTCTTATTTTTGACCCTTATAAACACATTTTGGCTCCTACAATATCACAGTTACAGCTGTTAGAATAAAAATGTGCAAACCGAAACAAAACATCTGGAAGCTTCTTACACTGATTAGAGGAAATAGTTGCATTCAATTATTATGATTTCACAGCAGTAAAAAAACAACATTTCTTTGCAAGGGAAACCATATAAAAATGTAAAGCATTTCCACCAAGAATAAAACTGTAAAGTACTGCATAGTATAGTCATTATCTCTACACTAGGCTGATGAAGCTATCAAAACACAATGATGCCGTCACAACAACGCTCTCAACAAGATGGCTGACAGAAGACACTCAAGATGGCTGTCTCCCTTCCCACAACACTAACAACCACAGCGCACATCCGTTCTTCAGTGTACAGGCCGTCCTCTCCTTCATGGCACTGACCCACATTAACGGGAACGGTCCCTTTTGTCAGGCAGACACTGGCCAGGAGATGTAGAGCGGAAAGCTCTGTCACCGCGGTGAAACACTCGTCCTTCCCAATGCTCTTCAAGCGCTCACAGTAACTCAAGATCTTCATAACCAGGCGTTCAGTGCCCCCAGTTTTCAGTGGCAGGACGGTTTTGTCGTTTACGAGATGTAAAGATTTTTTAAAACAACGTACCTTGCCCAATAAGAAGTAGCAATATTTCGAAACGCTGTATCACACGTAGCCTTGAATTTGCTCAGAATATTTATTTCAACAAATATTAAACGGTTAATTTCAGTCAGCACTACAGAGTTAACCGAAGTTCATGCATGCATCCTTAAAATGTCATTTTATACATTTATAAATTGCATTTAGGTGAATACTGCTGTTTATAGGGGTGTGCCGGTTTCAGAATTGGTGATGACGGTTATGACGTGAGTCAAATGTGACGGTTCGTAACATAACCGTCGTCGGGGGGGACGTTCGTCTGTTATAGGACAACTTAGTTTGAATAAAATTAATATTTGTGTTCAATGTTGTTATCAATAGAGATACGTGGATGGGGTATTATTTCATCCGCACCAACGTTTTTTGACTAGATTTCAAAGCCGCACCCGCCCGCCATCCGCTGATTGTTTTGCGGTCTATGGACGATGCAATGCTCTGCTAATGCGAGCCGCAAGAAAGCCCTTGTCTGTTCTAGAAAGGATGCAGCAAAGATATTTAAAGCTGCCGTCGGCAACATTTTTTTGATCAAATTCAGTGAAATTGACACTATAATCCGACAGAACAACATAAATAAGGTGGTTTTAGAAAAAAACCCGAGCTTCTAACTCCACCTGGAGCGTGTTATTTGTTTTGCAAAAATCCACCGCTCCCGTCTCATCGGGTCCAATCAGCGCAGGGGGGTGTGAGATCTGACTGTCAATCACAGTTCGTGCACACGCCACAGATCCCCCCTCCCTCGCGCAGACGCGCACATTACAATATCACATGCACACGACATGCTTGAAGTTCGCCTGAAGATTGTATGAAGCGTGATGGCGGAGAGAAAATCTACTAACAAGCTTCCAATTCCTCGGTTATTGCTATCTATGGATAGATTAGCCAGGCCGGCCTACCTCCGAGTCCATGGTGTTGATCGATGCTGAAGAGATGGACGCGTTCACAGAAAATCAGGTACACACGCACTGACGATGGGCGGGTGCTCGTTGGTAGTGGGGGAGGGGCATGAGAGTTGTAAACATTCAAAATTTTGGCTAAGTCCACTCAATCTGCCAGACTTGCCGACGGCAGCTTTAATGCTAATGTATGAGGCATAGGCCTACGCTGAGTTTCATTCATTTACGATGAGATGCGCTCTAGTTCAACTTCACAATGCAGTGCAAGTGAACGCGGCGCATCGGAGCCTCAATGTCACGGTTATTATATTGTCTCCTATATTTGCTTTTTATTTATTAAATACATGCAATTGGTTGATGAAACATTTATTAAAATTAAGATACAATTTGTACAAAACGAAATTCGCTTTAAAGAAACGCTTTCTACAAAGCAAAACTTAATGAAGTGGTAAAAATCATGTCTGACGATTTACAAAACAAAACTTCATTAAGTGGTATAAACCATGTCTCCCGATTGCAAATGTTCATTGCTAATGTTTATTATTGCAAATGTTTTTCATTTGTTTAATAAATCTCATAATGATGGCACATCACTATATCATAGCTTTTATTTCTATCTCAAATGATTGGCGGTCGGTCAAGGGGTAGGCTACTTGGCAAAGAATCAAATACAGTTGGAAACGACGTAGACCATTAATAACACAGACTGTTAACAATTGTTTTTAATTAGTATTTAAACATTCTCTATGATAAAAAAATGTTTGTAAAAAATATTTTAATAACACGGTTTTGGCGGTTATAGAGTTGTAATGACGATGTTCAACTATAACCGTCGGTCTCACGGTTATATACTAACCGTCACACCCCTAGCTGTTTATCGCTTATGTAAATTAGGGTGCAGTATTTAGTGAAAAGTGATGTGCTGATGTAATATTTTTTTAATAAATTGCACTAGCCGATACAGCACGTTAAGTAGGAGTGTCTATGAATATGATTTTTTTTGCCCACTATCTTACAAATGCAACGCTCATACTATGAGACCTGAAACTTTAAAGAGCTATTTCTGAAATGGTGTTGGTAAAAATCTATTTATTAAGGTTGATTCTGTGATGTTAATATTTTAATAAAACCAGTTAAATTAGATGTTACCATTTTTTTAGTGCATTGAGATGAGATGCAGAAGCCAAAGTCTGTCTGTCGCAGATCTACATAGATTAACAGCAGCAAAAAAGCAGAGATGTTTCTTCTCAATGCATACAAATTAGTTTCAATCTAGAAGTAGTTCCAGTGTAGTCACACACTTTCTCCAGGCAGCCGTCTGACAGCAGTGTAGATGAGTAACATGTAACTTGGCAAAATACTGCCTCCAATGAACTGCTAGAAATCTGGAGTTGAGGCAGTGTGTAGGATGCGCAGAAGTAAAGCAGGGAAGGGCGGATGATGAGGGAGTGCTGTGTGAAACGGCATGTCAGCGGTACTCCAGCGGTGCAGTGCTTTCTGTGCCCTTCAGTTAAAGGATTAGTTCACTTCAGAAAGATCATTTCCTCATAATTTACCCACATTATCCAAGATGTTCATGTCTTTCTTCAGTTGAAAAGAAATTAAGGTTTTTGAGGAAAACATTCAGGGATTTTTCAAAGTCTCTACACGATCCCAGCCGAGGAATACGAGTCTTACCTAGAGAATCCATCGCCCATTTTATAAAAAACAATAAATGAAACTTCAGATGCAAAATCCTTTAAGTGCCATCTGAAATTTTCTTCTAGAATGATCATTTTTATCAAGCTCGTATATTTAAGTTCAGTAATTTCACTTTAATGGCAATGAAAATGATCTATTAATCGTCATTTAAGTGAAATTACTGAACTTAAATATACAAGCTTGATAAAAATGAGAAGAAAATTTCAGATGGCACTTAGAGGCTTTTGCATCTGAACTCTTCAAATATTTATATACTTTTCAACCACAAATGCTCATCTTGCACATAGTCACGTGTGACGTAGGCGGAAGCACCGACCTAGTGTTTACAAAACAAACGTGCAAAGACTGAGTCAAACGCCATTTACAAAAATAAATAAATAAAAGGTAAAACAACGATGTTGGACGATTTTGAAGTTGGTTTTTCGCCCTACGCTCCCTTTCAACACACGTGACCTTTCAACATGATTACGTAATGTGTGTCGCATCGCAGAGCTAGTGCAAGACGAGCATTTGTGGTTAAAAAGCATTTGTGTTTTTTTTATCTTATAAAATGGCGATGGTTTGTCTAGATAAGACTCTTATTCCTCAGCTGGGATCGTGTCGAGACTTTGAAGCTGCATTGAAAGAAAGACATGAACATTTTGGATGACGTGGGCGTGAGTAAATTATCAGCAAATGAAAAATGAAGTGAGCTAATCCTTTAAGCCCAAACTCTACTTCTGCCGTCACACACCGTCCGAGTGCAGCTCAGTTTCTTGCGCCTTCAACAGCACATGCACAAAGTGAATGTTGAGACAGAAGAGTCCACTAGATGGCAGTACACACAGTTGTTATGTTCTGTGCAGTAGTCGAAGAAGAGTGTGGACAGAGCGATATAAACCAGCATATCCTTCTCCGTCGTCAGTGTTTTGGTTCTTGATCTAAACTTTGCATGCAGTGGCGGATCCGCTGCTTTTCTTATTCTATCCTTCCGAGTGAATGTCCTGTAAATGACAGGACTCAGTGCTGCCCTCTGGCGTCTGGTAGAGGAGGAAAAAGCAGTTGTGGTGCATGTGTCGAACCCGTCCGTCCGCGCTCATCCGCGGGTGAGTGTACTTTGAAGACGGGAAATGCAGTACACCCGTCCCGGGCCGTTACATGCTCCCAAAAAGTCATCAAACGCTCCTCAGGTGTAGGCGAGAGAGCAAGGCTTCATCAGGTTTTACAGGTGCGTAGCGAGTGCCATGACCATCAGTGTTTGTGCATAAGCATCCCGAGGCCGATCCATGAGGCGGATCCCAGTGCCCTCAGCTGAGACGGCCCAATTTTACATCTGAGCTGTTTCATAAAGAGCTCCACTCGACGTTTATGCCAGTTATGACAGCAGGAAGGTCGTCTGTACCAAGCTTAGGTTATTAAAGAAACTGTCCACCATTTATTCCACCATAAAGGTGCATTCACTTTTTAAAGGTGCATTTTTAGGCCTTTTCCCAAACCCATAACCCTCAAATCAAAAGTGGGATCACATGAGCTTCCGTGTCTGTATTCCACTGCAACTTCACGTCTATCAGTCTCTGTCGGCTGTTGCCTTCAGTACGAAAATGAGCAACTTTCAGACGCTTTCTACTGAAAACACCATCAGTGCGAGCTTCCCTCAAGGCAGAATGATACGGAAAACAGAACTAGCATCTACTGCGTCTGTGCTAATCCAGCATAGCTCAACATCTCTCCCTGTAGGAGCAGCGGATCCTCTCCGGGTTTGTGTTCACGTCCTGTTTCAGCGAGTCACTCACTGCAGCGTCCAAACGACTCCCTCGAGGACTGAGCCGTCAGCCGTCACTTACAGCCGGGAATTATGGGGGAAACGCATCACGAAAACACGTCTGCGTCACGTTATAAAACATGTTCTGATCGCAGGAATGGACTATAATGATAAAACTATCCATCTTTCCATCCACCTCTGTCTTTTCTGTCCACATTTCTGTCTCTTTCTGTCCACATTTCTGTCTCTTTCTGTCCATCTGTCTTTTCCCTTCCATCCGTCTTGCTTTCTCCTGTCTATCCTTCTGTCTATATTTTTGTCTTGATCACTTGTCCAATTTGTCCACATTTCTGTCTCTTTCTGTCCATCTCTCTATCTTTTCCCTCTCTGTTCTCTGTTCCTGTCCTATTCTCTTTCCCTGTCCATTTTTCTGTCCACATTTCTTTCTCTATCTTTTCCTTTTCCATGATTTCCTAGTTTATCTTTCTGTCCACATTTCTCTCTCTTTCTGTCCATCTCTCTATCTTTTCCTTTTCCATGATTTCCTAGTTTATCTTTCTGTCCACATTTCTCTCTCTTTCTGTCCATCTCTCTATCTTTTCCTTTTCCCTGATTTCCTAGTGTATCTTTCTGTCCACATTTCTCTCTCTTTCTGTCCATCTCTCTATCTTTTCCTTTTCCATGATTTCCTAGTGTATCTTTCTGTCCACATTTCTCTCTCTTTCTGTCCATCTCTCTATCTTTTCCTTTTCCATGATTTCCTAGTGTATCTTTCTGTCCACATTTCTCTCTCTTTCTGTCCATCTCTCTATCTTTTCCTTTTCCATGATTTCCTAGTGTATCTTTCTGTCCACATTTCTCTCTCTTTCTGTCCATCTCTCTATCTTTTCCTTTTCCATGATTTCCTAGTGTATCTTTCTGTCCACATTTCTCTCTCTTTCTGTCCATCTCTCTATCTTTTCCTTTTCCATGATTTCCTAGTGTATCTTTCTGTCCACATTTCTCTCTCTTTCTGTCCATCTCTCTATCTTTTCCTTTTCCATGATTTCCTAGTGTATCTTTCTGTCCACATTTCTCTCTCTTTCTGTCCATCTCTCTATCTTTTCCTTTTCCATGATTTCCTAGTGTATCTTTCTGTCCACATTTCTCTCTCTTTCTGTCCATCTCTCTATCTTTTCCTTTTCCATGACTTCCTAGCGTATCTTTCTGTCCACATGTATCTCTCTTTCGGTTCATCTCTCTGTGTATTTTCCCTTTCTATCCTTCTCGGTTTCCCAGTCTATCTTTCTGCTGAAAATGCATTTCTGTCGATTCCCTGATGTCAAGATCAAGTAATCACATAAATGCCCCATCTTTCTCGACTTTAGATGAGACATGTCGGTGGAGAGTCCTGACTGTGGCCAGCTGCACACTCACACACACACACACACACACACGCACAAGCAAATACAGTGATAAATAAACCTCGATAAATGCATGAAAAAATACCAAATTATCATTTTGCTCATTTTCTCAAATGCGTTCGTCAACCAGACGCCTAAAGCGAGATGCACCAGCTATTATCATAAAAGCCTGACAAAAGCTGTAATGTTCTCCTTTAGGTCCTCTTCGAGTGAACCCCTACCTGGCTGAAAGCGAGGGCTGACGACCTTCTCTGTTCTCCTGCATTGATTAATAACTTAATATCTTATTAATTAGGGAATTTAGCTGAGAGTGAAATGCTTTAATTTCCCTGAGCAGAATCTCCTGTCTGAAAACGAGTGATTAAGCGTCGGAGAGGTGAAAAGTGAAGGTCGCAACGCTCCGCTCTCCCCTCTTATTCGCGTCTTCTTTGAGCGCATTTAAAAGGCTTAATTGTGTCACGTATGACAGTCCTTTGACCAAAGTCTTTTTTCCGCCTTCGGCACTTTGCACGTTTTGTCATGTAAATGGCAAGTATTTTCAGATCCCATCCGGAAGAGTGTTCAGAGAGCGGGAACAGCAGTTGAAGGAAGATTAATGTTCTGTTACCTGCCTATTTTCTCTCAACTTCGGTAATGGCTTTTACCCTGACACGATAAGACGGCGCTGCAAATTTGTTCAAATGTTAGCAGCCCATTAAAACATTCCTAAATCTGACTCACTGTTTAAACAAGGCCAGATAAAACCCTGTATTTCCATTCTCGTATTTCGCTCTGTGCTCTTGCCTCAGATTCTCCAGCTATGAGGTTAGCGAGGACACTCTGGCCTGTGTTGAGGTGTGTGTGTGTGTGTGTGTGTGTGTGTGTGTGTGTGTGTGTGTGTGTGTGTGTGTGTGTGTGTGTGTGTGTGTATGAGACTCACCCTGGGGCAGGTCAGAGGGCAGGTACGGCACCTCCTGAGCGCTGACGTGTGTCCAGTCGAAGTCGTCGTAAGGATCCTGCTGGTAGTCACACTGAGCTGGGCCGTCATCGAAGCTGCAGCCGCCTACAAGAGACAAACATTACATATGAAACAACTCAAACACAAAGGCACAACTTTATCAGTACAGCACTGTTGAGGACTTCATGTAGATGAGATGGACACACACACACACACACACACACACACACACACACACACACACACACAC
Organism: Squalius cephalus; assembly: GCF_949319135.1. Lineage (NCBI taxonomy): Eukaryota > Metazoa > Chordata > Actinopteri > Cypriniformes > Leuciscidae > Squalius > Squalius cephalus. The sequence goes on along the minus strand of NC_137133.1, from coordinate 1,894,606 downwards.
ACACACACACACACACACACACACACACACGGGGTCTAAAAGTCTGTGACCACTATTGAAAATGCACATATATCTATTTTTTCATTATAAACTACAGAGTAAGTGACATATTAAGTCCACCTACATATACAGCATGTTTTACAAATTTTCTCATACATCTACCATGTGAACTAGGGTTGGGAATCGGAAATTGATTCCAATTCTGGAATCGAATACTTGTTATAAAATTAAATAATTTTGATTCCTCTTATCGATTCCTTTGTGAGCATTTCAATATGACTTTAAACCATTCGAGCGTGAGACGACTCGCTCTGTTTTCAGTGCTGCACACACACGTGTAACAGAATATTGGATCCGCGAAACTCTTAAAGTGACAGCAGCCTAATATTCCTGCGGCCGTCTCTATAATAACACTAATATTCCTGCGGCCGTCTCTATAATAACACTAATATTCCTGCGGCCGTCTCTATAATAACACTAATATTCCTGCGGCCGTCTCTATAATAACACTAATATTCCTGCGGCCGTCTCTATAATAACACTAATCAAACAACAAAAGAAAGAGAAAATTCACTCATTCTTGACTAAATAACTTTTGTAACTATGTAATGTATATTTTATGTATAAAGCACAGTGTTATTTTACATTTTATTAAAAAATTTTGAATACCTGAAAATCCTAAAAAAAATATTTATTTCAATCGTATCTTTGTTCAGTTATATCTATTTGTTGCGATTGCTAATTTTTTGTGTTTACTTGTCTTTAATAATGCTTGACATTTATATTAGTTAGGCTAGCTGTTTTTCTATGGTATTTTTAAACCACAGGCAAACGCTCCTTGTGTAAGTGTTTTAGCCTCTTGATTTGTGTTCATGATATTCAGCTACAATTAAATATTTTGCAATAAGACTAAATGTGAATGATATCTAAGTTTTTTTTTTTTTTTACCTTATTGGAATCGAAATTAGGAATCGATAAGAATCGGAATCGTTCAAATTCAAACGATACTCAACCCATTATGCTTTGTCATAATTATGTTAATACTTTTGTATTGCAAACATGACATAATTTTTTAATTAATTTTAGAATCCCAGATTTTCATTATGACCACAGATGTTTATTGAAGTAGCATATAAAAAGCATTATGTAACATGATTATGAAATATGCATATGAAGGGTATTGTAATCAATGCAGGAGCGGAAGAGATTTCAGGCAAATGCAGATGTAAACCTGGAGCACACACCATCTACAAATATTTAACCATTAAAAAAAGTAATATTAATATTTAACCATTGAAACAAAACAAGCTAGCAGGAAACACCAGGAACAATCAGACCAATCAACAGGGAAAACTACAAACTAATACAAATATGGCACTAGAAATATCAAGTACAACAAAAGTCCTGACATGACACAGGGAGTGTTATGATTCGGTTGAAACATGGAGGAAGCAGGATCCAAATGCAGCTCACTTTATTAAACAAACTCCAGACTTACAAACTCAAATACAGGAATGGGGAACAGGACTCAGGAACAGAACAACCAACATCCACTTAACAACATCAAGAACTCAAAGACTGAACTAGACACAGGGCTTAAATACATACTGGACTAATGACGAGACAAGGGACACCTGTGAACATTTAAACAATCAACCAATGACAAAATGACAACAGACAGGGGAACACAAGGCAAGATCACATGACTAGAACAGGGGATCACATGACAGACAAGAACCAGGAACAATAAACAAAACCCAAACCGTGACATAGCCCCCCCTCTATGGGCGGCTCCCGACGCCCATCAAAACAAAAACATAAGTTCAGGAGGGTGGTGGAGCGGAGGCGGTCTTGGGGGAGGGATGGAGGGCCAGGCCCGTGCAGAGGAATAGATCCAGGACATGGCAATGGCGGGCCTGGGCCATGAAGCGTGGGTGGACCAGACTGTTCAGGGGACCAGAGCAGACCAGGGTGTGCGGGTGGCCAGGGCGGATCAGGATGTGCAGAGGACCAGGGCGGAGAAGACCCCTCAGGCGGCCACGGCGGAGAAGACCCTAAGGGTGGCCACGGCCAGGGCGGATCAGGATGTGCAGAGGACCAGGGCGGAGAAGACCCCTCGGGCGGCCACGGTGAAGAAATCCCTTCGGGTGGCCACGGCGAAGAAATCCCTTCGGGCGGCCACGGCGGAGAAGACCCTTCGGGCGGCCACGGCGGAGAAGACCCTTCGGGCGGCCACGGCGGAGAAGACCCTTCGGGCGGCCACGGCGGAGAAGACCCTTCGGGCGGCCACGGCGGAGAAGACCCTTCGGGCGGCCACGGCGGTGAAGGCTTATTGCCCCCCCCCCAAATTTTCTTGGGGAGGTTAACGGACTTAGACGCCAGGTAGGAGGAGTCCGGTGGCGAAGGCGTGTCAGGGCTGGATGAGACAGGCGATGAAGGCAGGTCAGGGCTGGACGAGGTCTGCGACGAGGGCAGGTCAGGACTGGACAGGACCAGCGATGAAAAGGGCTCTGAGCTGGGCAGGACCAGCGGTGAAGAGGACTCTGAGCTGGGCAGGACCAGCGGCGAAGAGGGCTCTGAGCTGGGCAGGACCAGCGGCGAAGAGGGCTCTGAGCTGGGCAGGACCAGCGGCGAAGAGGGCTCTGAGCTGGGCAGGACCAGCGGCGAAGAGGGCTCTGAGCTGGGCAGGACCAGCGGCGAAGAGGGCTCTGAGCTGGGCAGGACCAGCGGCGAAGAGGGCTCTGAGCTGGGCAGGACCAGCGGCGAAGAGGGCTCTGAGCTGGGCAGGACCAGCGGCGAAGAGGGCTCTGAGCTGGCGGGAAGTGCAGGCTCGGCTGGACTGGCGGGAAGTGCAGGCTCGGCTGGACTGGCGGGAAGTGCAGGCTCGGCTGGACTGGCGGGAAGTGCAGGCTCGGCTGGACTGGCGTGAAGTGCAGGCTCGGCTGGACTGGCGTGAAGTGCAGGCTCGGCTGGACTGGCGTGAAGCTCTGGATCAGCAGAAGCGACGTGAACCGTCTCTAGATCAGCAGAAGCGACTTGAACTGTCTCTGGATCAGCAGAAGCGACGTGAACAGTCTCTGGATCAGCAGAAGCGACGTGAACCGTCTCTAGATCAACAGAAGCGACGTGAACCGTCTCTAGATCAGCAGAAGCGACGTGAACAGTCTCTGGATCAGCAGAAGCGACGTGAACAGTCTCTGGATCAGCAGAAGCGACGTGAACAGTCTCTGGATCAGCAGAAGCGACGTGAACAGTCTCTGGATCAGCAGAAGCGACGTGAACAGTCTCTGGATCAGCAGAAGCGACGTGAAGCTCAGTCTCTGGATCGGCTGACGTGACGTGAAGCTCAGGCTCGGCAGGGCTGACGTGGAGCCAAGGCTCGGCGGGACGAGTCCCTGGAACGATGGCCTTTGTGGCAGCATGTGCTGACATCAGCGGGGAATCGGCCACGCTGGAAACCAGTCCTTGACGGCCATAGACCAATCCAGTGGCTGGCTTGATGGTTGGCGTGACGTGAAGATTCTCAGGCTGGGCACATGAGACGTGAAGCTGTGAAGACTCTGGACTGGACGGGACCAGCGGTGAGGGCTCTGGGGGTACTGTGAGCTCAAGGGGTGTTTCATTAGCCAAGCCCACAGTAAATGCCAAACCGCTCAAGGAGAGGGCCAGGTCGACATATCCCTCCAGGGTCCAGCCGGTATAGTCCTCCGGCATAAATTGAGCAATGTCATCATCCAACCCGCTCCAAAACAGCTCCATGAGCTGGATGTCATCTAATGATCCCAGATGACAGCAAGTCAAAAAGTCCCTCGCATATCTCTCAATGGGCTGGCCATCCTGAAACAATGAAGAAAGGAATTTCCTCAGGGCCTGGTTGCTAACCACTGCTGGATCCATTTTGTGGTGAGTTCTTCTGTTATGATTCGGTTGAAACATGGAGGAAGCAGGATCCAAATGCAGCTCACTTTATTAAACAAACTCCAGACTTACAAACTCAAATACAGGAATGGGGAACAGGACTCAGGAACAGAACAACCAACATCCACTTAACAACATCAAGAACTCAAAGACTGAACTAGACACAGGGCTTAAATACATACTGGACTAATGACGAGACAAGGGACACCTGTGAACATTTAAACAATCAACCAATGACAAAATGACAACAGACAGGGGAACACAAGGCAAGATCACATGACTAGAACAGGGGATCACATGACAGACAAGAACCAGGAACAATAAACAAAACCCAAACCGTGACAGGGAGCTTATTACCGGTATATGAATGCAATATGTGATTTCATGCTGTAGTTTATTTCAAAGTACCATAGTAGCATTTGCTACCATCACTGTACCATGGAAACGCAGTGCTTTGCATTGCCAGACACTGTTACTCATTTACAGAGATCACGGAGAGCTCAGTCCTCTCAGTCAGAGAAACTACAGTCAGAGACTCACTTCAGCAAACAGCAGCTCTGTTAACCCCTTACACACACACACACCTGCAGAGAGCAGAATCACCTGTGATTCATACTGTACGAACGTGGTCTGGTATGTTTGAGATGTGGCTGTGATTTACTACATGCTCATATAACTCAACATATTGCGTTCCTGTCAAGAGTGTGTCACATCCTGTTGCCATTATCACTTTCACTCTCACAGTCTTTCTAGACTGTGTGTGTGTGTGTGTGTGTGTGTGTGTGTGTGCCCTTGTTTATATTACATTGTGGGGACCAAATGTCCCCATAAGAATAGTAAAACCTGAGATCGCCTACATTGTGGGGACCAGCCAGCGGTCCCCACTTTTCAAAAGGCTTATAAATCACACAGGATGAGTTGTTTTGAGAAAGTAAAAATGCAGAATGTTTCCTGTGATGGGCAGGTTTAGGGGCAGGGGCAGTGTGTGTGTGTGTGTGTGTGTGTGATGGGCAGGTTTAGGGGCAGGGGCAGTGTAAGGGGATAGAATGTACAGTTTGTATGGTATAAAAACCATTACGTCTATGGAGAGTCCCCACAAAGATAGTGAACCAGACATGTGTGTGTGTGTGTGTGTGTGTGTGTCAGAGTGTGTGAGTGTAAGTGTAAGTGTATGCGAGTGTGTGTGTTTGTGTGCAGTCACAGCACAGAACAGATATGCGAGTCAGTAGCAGCGGACGATCTGTCAGTGTGTGTGTGTGTGTGTGTGTGTGTGTGTGTGTGTGTGTTTTTTTCTCTTCAATATGTCAGTCTTCTAGAGTCTCTATCAGCTGACAAGCATCACTACATCTGTGATGCGAAAGCAGGGGGCTTTGTGTTTGTTAAAACAAAAGTAAAATGCAAAACTGAATAAAAATAGTTTTAAAACAATATTACATACTTTGATATTAATATTATGTTTATTATAGGATATTTACTGTACACACATCAAATGATGATCAGATGACAGAGAAGCACTCTATGATAGGGTATATATTCAGGCACAGTATTTCAACTCTTTCCCCGCAAGCGTTTTGTTTTTTAAAGTTGCCATCCAGCGCCAGCAGTTTTGATCATATTCACAAAAGTTTCATGGCTCCCAGAATATTTTGTTGTTTGAATATGTAAACAGTTGATATATCAAAAGTAAACCATGTTATTTTAGCTTCATCCATTCTTTTGAATGTGGGTAAGTTTCATAAAATAAAAATAAAAACATTTTGAAAAAAGCAGAGAAAATCTTGGCAAAGACTTTGTCCAGATGGGATTCAGAACGATGATCAAAACACAGATGGAGTAGATCGAGTTCATCAACTGTCCTTCAGTAACACCAGGGCTGTGATACAGGTGTGTTTCGGTGTGTTTCACCATGTTGAATAACCGTCAGTTATTAGCTGGTCAGCTTAGTGAACGAGTCAGGGCACAAGAATAAAAGCGAGGTGATGAAAGCGAGCAAAGAAGTGAAGATGGTACAGACAGAAGGCTGTTCAAATGTTGCCTAAGCATTCAAATATTTCATAACAACATGAGCCGACTGCAATGAAGAAAGTGATCAGCATGATTGATATGAGAAAACGCTGCTTTGTTTCAGTTTGCCTTTTTGAATGAAGATAACAGACTATTAATACCCGCTGGTATGGACAGATATTCACTCACACACAGACTCGAAACCATAGACAGTAAAAGAAATGGACACAGCGACCCCATAGAGTTCAATGGAGAAAAGTGAAGTCAATTAGAAGCTCTTCTTCCTGATGGTTGAGCGACTGCGCAGACTCACACTGAGCTTGACGACGTAGATGTGACGTGAGCAACCCGTCTGTCTTCTAGTAGCTGTGCCGAGAGAAATCTGAATCATTCCCTTCCGAATCTCACAGAGACGGAGAGTGTGAGTAGGAGCTGTCCATGAGCAGGAGCAGGAGCAGCTTTTGCTAAGTATTCTGATTAATTATTTTGTCATTTTGCCTCCACGTCCCCCCGATCGCCCGCGAGCTTCTCCTCCTGTCCATACGGTAATCTCTCTACTGTGCGACACAGAGTCGCGTGGTTATGACACAATCGTTAGCCTATTTTTACAAAAACTGCTTCTACGGGGCCATAACGTAAGATACAAGGTAATGGAGCCTTTTATACATTTTCGTGTTTCTTTAGAAATAAACAATGGACAAATGGAGTCTTTAAATGCCTCAGATGTAAAGTCAAAGTGACGCTAAAATGAATGGGAGTCAATGGAATGCTAACAGCAGGTGATGGTCTTCTAATCAGTGGCGGCACCCGGGGAAGCTTCAGTGTTTTCTGAAAGATTACCCCCTTGGTAAAAACTCGTCAAAGGCAGGGAAAGAGTTAAGGAGCCGTGGAGTAACTGTAATGATTCTGGTGATCTACTGGATTCTCCTAGCCTGGCAAGCCAGACCTACATCAAGATGTTAGGTCTGGCAACTCTCCATAGACACGGCTCAATCCGAGGGGCGGGATAAACGGCTGTCTTTCAAATTCCCTCTGCACGCAATAGGACAGCGCTTCAACCAACCAGAGCGTTTTCCCAACAGCGGAGCTAATGTTAGTTGGTAGATTCAACTTTTGAATCTGGCCGGCAAAACTACGAACACATCTTCCTTTTTTAAGAATGACTTAAGTGCCGTTCTTTGCTCTTTTCTCAAAGAAAAACTCCAAGTCCTCCAGAGTCGCGGCCAAAGCCGATTCGAAAGACTGTTCTCCAGCAGCCGCCATTCTTTGTTTTCAAGTAGCAGGGAACCGTCACAACTCTGTCGTCATTATGTTAAGCCCGCCCCGCCTATTCTATACACGACGTGATTGGCCTGACCCAATTTAGGTTTTTACAGCTCCGAAAGTCAACGAGAGTTGCTAGACTACCCTGGCTGCAAAATACATTTTGCTGCCGCTAGGGTGTGTCTAGATTTCTAGGCTAGGATCCTCCACAAACCAACAAGAAATAACAACTTGCAAGATTGGGAACTGTGGCACTGTGGACCAGCAATTTTATGGACTCATTTGTGCCATTATATGTGCCATTATTAAAGTCCACCAGTGAGGTAACGGAGAGTAAAATCCCATCCCACCACCAGCGTCCTCCAGACGGGACATTCATCTGATTCACCATCATCATCTTGAAACACAGTTTGACAGGACCTCATGACGGACTCAGAGCTTGTTAGAGACTCAAAGCAGTGCATTCATTATGTGAGGTTTTCTCACCTGTGTAAAGGTCAGACGCTCCGTGTTTTACATCCACTGACCTTTACAACCTCTCAGTGATGTCACAGATCCAGACGGATGAAGGTGTTAATTAAAGCGGCGCTGCGTAATGTTGGGATGGAAATACCTGCACATTCCCAAGGGAACACACACATTCATCTGCGCACCGAGGGCTGCGACACCACATGGAAACCACTTTCATTTTAGGGATGCAGGATATATCATCCACCACATCGGTAGCGGCCGATATATGTTCATTTTTAATGCTATCATTATCAGCCCGATATATTAAAGCCGATAAATAATGGATTATTTCCTTCAGCTGAGACTCTTCAGATGCGCACTGTTTACCATGATGGTTTTGAATCGCTTGAAATATGATTTTAAAAAAGGAAAATACAGTTCAGTGCAACATGTGCAAGTCTGTCATATCGGCTACATAAAACTATCATGAAAACATCATTATAATCGTGTGCTTGGGACATGGCTTTAATGGTGAGACTTTTGTTTTTATAATCACGCTCTCAAAATTATATAAAACTTTGGATTTAGATTCATCGACCAATATATCGGTTTTCAGCCTTCAAATATAAAGAATCGGTTATCGTATCGGCCAAAACTTATATATCGGTGCATCCCTAATTTTTACACAACATTTTGCACATCCTTAAGTTGCTAACCCATGATAACCCAATATGTCAGCATGGGAGACCTGACGTAAAACTCAACCGAATTCATTTTACTTGAATGTTATGGGAATATGCTGTGTTGAGTTGGTGAATCACACGTTTCCTATGTTTTGCATTTCCAACACATGCAAATGTAGGAAACGTCTGACAAGTGCAAACAGAGCGTTGCAAGAGTGTATTCAGTGTGTGAATGAAACGAGCTAAAGCAGAAGACAGAGGGAACATGCCTTCCAGAGGGCAGGAGAGACGCATCTGCACACTTAATCTGCGTGATTATACACACGGACTAATAATACTGCTGTCATTTACTGCTAATCCACACACTTACTGCCATGTCATGCTAATATCATTTGAGACGCACAACATTAAAAGACATGCCATTTCACATGCATCCAAGAGCACTAATAAAAGTTACATTACGAGCTGAGCCTCAAACCTCTAACAACATCATAAAATTATATTTTAACAATATATTATTGATCAAATTAAAACCATCTGTCATGAAAAGTATCAATACAGTACAGTACAGGGAAAATGCAAAGCATAATAGGGTGGGTTTTATTTAAAAGTGCAAATATCACAATGCAAAGTGTGTGTGTGTGTGTGTGTCTGTGTGTGTGTGTGTGTGTGTGTGTGTGTGTGTGTGTGTGTGTGTGTGTGTGTGTGTGTGTGTGCGTGCGTGCGTGCGTGTGTGTGTGTGGTGGGCAGGTTCAGGGGTAGAGTTAGTGTGTGTGTGTGTGTGTGTGTGTGTGTGTGTGTGTGTGTGTGATGGGCAGGTTCAGGGGTAGAGTTAGTGTGTGTGTGTGTGTGTGTGTGTGTGTGTGTGTGTGTGTGTGTGTGTGTGTGTGATGGGCAGGTTCAGGGGTAGAGTTAGTGTTTGTGTGTGTGTGTCTGTGTGTGTGTGTGTGTGTGTGTGTGTGATGGGCAGGTTCAGGGGTAGAGTTAGTGTGTGTGTGTGTGTGTGTGTGTGTGTGTGTGTGTGTGTGTGTGTGTGTGTGTGTGTGTGTGTGTGTGTGTGTGTGTGATGGGCAGGTTCAGGGGTAGAGTTAGTGTGTGTGTGTGTGTGTGTGTGTGTGTGTGTGTGTGTGTGTGTGTGTGTGTGTGTGTGTGTGTGTGTGTGTGTGTGTTTGTGTGTTTGTGTGTGTGTGTGTGTGTGTGTGTGTGTGTGATGGGCAGGTTCAGGGGTAGAGTTAGTGTATAAGAATATACAGTTTGTACAGTATAAAAACCATTACGTCTATGGAGAGTCCCCATTTAGATAGATTTTGTGTGTGTGTGTGTGTGTGTGTGTGTGTTAGTTTTAAGAGCCTGGCCAAACAAAGAGACTCCCGAACCAAAGCAAAACATCTTCAAATTCGACACCCACTAGATCGTCTCGCAGTGTTTAATTTATCTACAGCACAGGAAATTGAGCTCTGCCCACACACACACACACACACACACACAATACTCTTCAGCATCACAAACCAAACACCTCCACACACCATCTGACTGTGTTTGACGCGCTTGGCTCTGCCGAGGGGCCGGAATAAGCGCCGATCGCTGGCCCGAGGACAGAGCGCTCACAACAACCCCCGTCTATGTGCCGAGGACAGAATCGCTCTGTTTCAACGGGGAAGCGTCTATTCAGCAGGTCCAGATCGCCACAATCCCACTGCCTTATGCAGAAGACATCTTTCATACCCCTTTGGCATTTCACGGCGCTCACCTCAGTCTATTGTGCGGCACAGACGGGCCGATCGCTTTAATGAGTCCACAACGCTCCAGATGGGCCGAACGCCTCCTGCATTCAGCGTGAGTGCAAGGACACTAACGGGATGATTTGCATACTAATCTATGGCTGCAAATATTCAGCCTTGCTAATGAAATAATAGCCTGCTCTTCATTTACATAATATAATAATTATTGTGCCTGATAAAACCTCAAGGGCAAAGCCCGTTCACAGTCCCCAATAAACACGGGTTAACAGCTTCATCCCCGCACGCTCATAAACACCCACTCATTAACAGTGATTGAGAACGAGGAAAACGTGGGAGAAAAGTGCAGGACGCAAATCAGCCCACATTCTCAAATTAAAAGTCAAAAATCGATTCCTAATATTGCAAACTAGCCAGATGTGGAAAACAGTGTGGCAGGAGGTGAAGGAATCAATCATAACGCCATCAGCTGCTGAACTAAATTGAAAAACACAAATAATGATCCAATCAACAGCAAGAAACACAAATAGTGCTGGTGTTGTTTGGGGGAAAATGGGAAAATGTTATTTTACAGAAGGTTAGTCACAGACGGCATCAGATTAATCAACTTCACTAGAGATCTCATAAATAAAACCTTGCTTCTGCTCTGCTCTCTTTTGCTATTTCCGCATGTTTTATTCTCTTCACCGATGTTAAGATCTGCTATTTTGTTTTATTTTTACATGCACTTGTAATTGTAAAAGAGGCTTAGCACGGTTTGCAACCTTGTGTCATGAAGCCTTGAATTGCACTGCCAAAGTGGTGCTACAATGTCAATGCAAGTTGTTTAGCAACAGGCAACCTGTTATAAACTCAATAATGGTTACTTTATAAAAAAGTCATATTTACAAAGCTGCAGAAACTTTCAAGCCCTGTTTAGTTTCAGTTCCTGATGAAAAACAGTTAAAACGTCCATATTACACCCTTTATAGGCTCTACTAGAACAGGTTTTCCTGCTTGAATGTTGATTATTCTCCTCATATTCTCCATTGTTGCGGCTCCTCTCTTCCCAGTCTGTCAGTAACGTTCTGTTTACTTCCTGTCTCTATAAGCCCCTCCTTCTGAAAAGCACACTGTGCTCTGATTGGTCAACTGGATCAGTGTGTTGTGATTGGTCGAGAGCTTCGAGTGTGTTTGGGAAATGTCCCGCTGCTTACCATAACCACCAGTTTAACACACTACTAACTAACTCAACCAGGCCCCGCCCCTTTATTCTCCGTATGAATTATTATAATGAGGAATATTGTGACGTGTTCGTTCCCGGAAGAAACTCAAGATACAATGGAGGCATTTCAGGAGTTCAGAAACACTGACACTGATATAGAGAAGAACTCCCTTTTTAATGCTCAAACAGCAACATTACACACACTAAAGAAAGATGAACGTGGGAAAAAGCAGAATAGGTCTTCTTTAAGAATGAGGAAGAGTGAAAGCAAACACATGAACTGGAGTGATAAACTGGGATATCTTTGCAGTTTTGCTTCAAAACGTCCATAAGGCAGATTGATGCCTGTGTAAAAGTAAACTCAAGTCTCTCCATGACTTAAAGTCCCCCCTGTAGTCAATAATTGTATCCCTTAAAACTCATCTTTGATCACCAAAATTACCTCCATGCCTTAAAATATCTTGAGTGTAACTCGACACCCTTGCCTCATTTAGTATGCGCGGTTCTATGAATATGCAAATGAGCCCCGCCTCCACTCACTCAGCTCAGAGATCCACTGGTTGACGATCACACGTTGATCTGATTGGTTACAAGGTAGTTTGTGACGTCAGAAACACCAGTGATTTCAAAGCGTGTTTTTGAGACTGTCTTTGGTTCACTGCAGTTTTAAGGAGGAAATACTCAGCAATGCTGTCGACTTATGAATTTACACATGGTTTGTCTTAAAGCACATTAAAAACACCACATAGACACATAAACTACATTAAAAGCTGGATTTTCACCACAGGGGGACTTTAACAGTAAAAGATTATCCAGCACTAAAATGGTAAAAGCTCATAGCAGTTTAACAACATAATATGAAAGCCACTGGCGTTGAAAAAAGTGAGAAAAGAACAAATGACTTTGCAACTTCAGTGACTTTCAAAACCAGACAGCTAAATGGCTTCTCTCACTTTTACCTGAAACAAAATGTTCAATTATGTAGAAATAACAAAAGGTGGCACTTGTCTGTAGGTAAACAACACGTGTCACTTCCTCCACCGTGCCTGAGTGCCTCGTTTCACGGCTGCGCTGCGCTCTGACCGGAGGTTTACAGATGTTTTACAGCAATCTTTGTGTGTTAGTGGAGTGGACTTAAACTGAGAGTCTAATCTCACCATTAACATTATTCCTGTAAAAAGGCAGAAGCAGTTTCTTTGAAGGGCACAAGTTATTTTCTGCTTGTAGAGCAAAATGTCAAAAACGCAGACATTGTAAATGGATTTCCTACCAATTAAAACGGCTGAAAGCAACACCTTCAGAGACTGTCAAAACACTCCTTAAGCCCCTCGCTGAACGAGCCGTCGACACAAGCCTCCCCCGCTTCGGCTGAACCACTATCTGCATCGCCAACACGTGCAGGACAATTCCTTATAACTAAACACATAAACAAGGAAATGTGTAAAAGGGTCAAAGACGAGACGCCACCATTTTGGTGTCCGCATCAAATTACATTTACAAAAGTCATTTAATATACATATAAAATGCAAATAAACTGTCTACCTTCATGTTCCAAATAACTTTTGTGAAAATAAAATGGCTAATGGTGAAATAGACTAATATAGTGTTAAATTGTCATTCAGCGTAATGGTCCAGACTTTGATTTTACCATTACATCTTTTAAATATGTATTTGTTTTCTTGGCATTTTCAAATAAGTGTTGGCTGTGTAATATTAGAAGGACTAGGGCTATATCTTACTGTATATCTATACTATACTATATCTTATTATTGCCACTTTTGTCCCGAATTGTAAGAAGTCATTCAGTGTAAAAGGAACAAAAAGCCAATCTGAAATCATATAAAACTGATCGGCTGCATCAGAAGTCACGCACTTCCCTACTATATAGTAGGTGAAAACTATAGCAACAGGCAACTAATCATAAACTCAATAATGGTTACTTTATAAAAAAATCATACCATTTACAAAGCTGCAGAAACTTTCAAGCCCTGTTTAGTTTCAGTTCCTGATGAAAAACAGTTAAAACGTCCATATTACACCCTTTATAGGCTCTACTAGAACAGGTTCTCCTGCTTGAATGTTGATTATTCTCCTCATATTCTCCATTGTTGCGGCTCTTCTCTTCCCAGTCTGTCAGTAACGCTCTGTTTACTTCCTGTCTCTATGAAGCCCCTCCTTCTGAAAAGCACACTGTGCTCTGATTGGTCGGCTGGATCAGTGTGTTGTGATTGGTCGAGAGCTTAGAGTGTTTGGGAAATGTCCCGTGCCTTACCATAACCGACAGTTTATATATCTTACTATATATCTACACTATACTATACTATATCTTACTATCGGCACTTTTGTCCCGAATTGTAAGAGGTCATTCAGTGAAAAAGGAACAACATCTACACACATTCATACTATATAGAACATATTTTTTTAGCGGTCCTGAAGTAAGTGTACCTAGGTTACTCGAGACAACATGTGGTTTCGGACACAGCCAAGGTCATTCGACAGTCTGTGACATCATCAAAAGGCGCCCTGAAGACCGTGTGGTGCTGCGGCAAAGTGAGTTTATTGCTCAAAAATATTTCATAATTTCACCTTTTCAAACACGTCATTCAGTGAAATGCCAGAAAACACTTTTATTGTTAGATTATTTTTGTAATTGTTGTGAATAGTTGTGCTTAACTGGTCAAGTTCACTGTTTAGTATAGTTGATCGCCTGCAGTATAAGCTGAAGCAGAAGTTTCATCATTCAGGGTAATGTTTATTGTCATTCGGTGTAATGCAAATCCTCTGTTACACCACAGTGTCGTCCATTACACTCAAGGACAGAATCATATATTTTAGCTTTTTATTTACAGATAAATGAGGAATGCTGACAAATATGTGAACTTAACTTAATTAATATTATATATTTAATGCATTTGTGTTGTTGTAGTTGTGTTATAGATGTATTTTAGATGCCCACAAACTGTATTGAGCGGCACTCTTAGCAAGGGGACAAGAAAGGCATTGAGGATTGCAATTGTCAGAATAATAGCTTACTAATGTTTCTGAACAGTCACAAGTTTAAGAGAGGCCGTTGAGGGGATTCTCCATCCAAAATACCCATCCTGATCAACAGACCGTATTCATAAATACAGCTGAAAACAGTCATTTTTAGGCAGAAACAAAGTTGACAAGCTGAGCAAGCATTGCAGGGAGCATCAGAACAGAATAAAATGCTTATTATTTTCAACATCTGCTCCTGCCTTCATTTACTTAAAATACAGACAAATACTAAAACTTTGCAATAATGGAAACAATGACAATATTCATACACAGAGTAACAGATATATTTATGTAAAAAAGAAACATTATACGTATTCTGACCTGTACTAATTAAAATATATGAAACAATATGTGATCATACTAAATTTTATTATATTTTAAATTGTTTTTTACCTCTTACAAAAACTTATTGCTGATAAATGGTTAAAACCTAGTGGTTTGAAGGATAATGGCAAAGTATAAAGATAAAAAAAAATCAAATCAATCTTGTTTTAGCCTAAATAAAAATTAAAGATTGTTTTGTTTTATAAAATGTTCACTGAATGACATTTTAGTTGGGAATCTTTGGTAAACCACGGTAAAATGTATGATAGTCGTTTCTTTTTTTTTTTTTTGCTCAGAAAAATATAAAATGAAACAGGACACTCTAATGTATGGGGGGGGGGGGCTACATTTAAAGCTGTATTACACTTTTTTTGATGCTTGAAACTCACTTTTCACCTTTGAATTGACCTTTCGCCGAGCCCCGCCCCCCTTAGTTACTGTTGCTACGTCCGACAAACAAATGGTCAAACACGACCAGCGCGACAGATTGCCATGACGGAAAAAGGTATACCCGTGCGTGTCAGTGACCTTTTTTGGAGCAATACCTCCGCGATATCCTCCAGATTGAGGCAAAAAGGGTTACAGTATGCAGTGGAGGGATATATTCTAATATAAAAATACGCAATGAAGGAGACACGACTACTATCTACGTCTCTATCGAGGCTAATGCTTACCGGTGTTCATACACGTCATTTGTGATTATGGCAAAGAACAAGGAAACAAGTGTTTAAAAGCATTGTAAGACACTTACTGTTGTGTTTTTGTGTGAAAGAAAAAACTGTCTCTGAAAATAAAAGTGCTGTCAGCAATAATTTCTTATGTGTGTTTTTTCGCATAACACTATGACTAAAATTTTAAATGCTGCAAAACACATGGGAGTTATATTCCCGATGCTGTAGTTTATTTGATCAGTCACAGTATATCATTAATCAAGCTTAATTTGACTTTTCAACTACAATTAGGCAGGTGAACTGAAAGCTTTTACAATATTTTAGCTATAACTTAGGCCTAACGTTATATCATTGACAAAAGTATGTGGTGCATTTTCTTCCAAAAATGATTTTCTTTCTCAAATTCATGCTTCAAGTTGACAAAGCACAATAAACGAAATCACACAATAACTGTTTAACCAGACATAGCCTTAATTTGCATCTAAATAACTTTCATTGATTGTCTTTCATAATGCACTTACCATAATTTTTATTAGGGGGACAACAGATCACAAAAATCGCGGTTGAGACCATAATATTTATTAGTGGGGCAACGGATCATAAAACTCGCGGTTCAGACAATATTATGTTTTTTGAGTTACAAATAGGATAGTTTTCAGA
The DNA here is from genome assembly GCF_949319135.1 of Squalius cephalus. NCBI lineage: Eukaryota > Metazoa > Chordata > Actinopteri > Cypriniformes > Leuciscidae > Squalius > Squalius cephalus. Next base: position 1,878,651 of record NC_137133.1, on the reverse strand, counting down.
TCAGAAAAACAAAACAAAAAAACTTTAAGTAGCCATCGATACCACAGCCAGCAGACGTATTTATGCCTCGTAATGTTCGACACAGTTAACTGGGATTGGGGCCGTCCACACTGTTTTATCCATTGTAGGCACCGCTCACGTTGTGTTTTCGGCTTTGGGAATGGAAAGACCACAACTCCTCCAGACAATCTCTCGGGGTATGTAGTGTCCGATTTACAAACGCCATGGGCGCACGCTTCACCATCTTGCTAATGTTTGTCGGACCTGCTCACATAGTAACGGTTGCTATGATGTGTGATTGGACAATGGCCGTTTTGGGGGAGGGGCCGGCGAAAGGTCAATTAAAACTACTCTGCCATCAAAACACATCTATCAAAAAAAAAAACAGTAGTGAGCAGGATAACTCTCAACACTGTCTAACAGTAATACGTGTAAGACTGTCCTTCATTTTCTTTATGTAACAGGCTGAAACATGACGGAGAAGTGTCAGGCACAGATGATGTTTTACACTGGAAAACCTCTGCATGACATCAATAAGACAAAAACACCTCTGACCCTCTCGTCTCACGAGGGGACGAGTCTTTACACAGTTACACATCTCCTCTCTGAAAGACTGAAACACAGCCCTCACTGGAGTGCGAGCCTTTGTTTCACCTCGCGTTCTTCTGGAGATCATTCTGAAACTCTATGCAAATCCTTCATTTCTGCTGAATGTAATCATTTTTCTGCACATAGCACTGGTGCTACAGAGGTTTTGAACGTTTTGTAGCACAAGTAAAAAAGAAAAAAAAAATCTATAAAATATAAAACAGAGTATTTAAGAATAAATATAATAATAATAGCAATTATTATTATTGTTATATTTTAAAGAAAAAGAGTTAAAAATTAATCAACACTACATGACATACCAAGGTCGTGACCATGTCTCCAACATTTGAAATATTCGCAAATAAAATTTGCATTTTAAAACATGCACACAATCACACTTAATCGTATGCATATTATGCCAAAAACAACTTGCATGTTGCATTCATATTTCCTCATTCAGTTAATGTCACATTCAATTACTAAACACATTACATGAATCACATAAATTACAAAGGCTATTTTTTATTCAAAACAGCGAAATTTGACAAAATAAAAATTCTGTTTGTGTGACTGGATGTTACTGTCGGTCATTTAACATCTCCATCGTGACTTATCGCTACTTATATAATACCTCACACTTTAAAACCGCAGCACAGTACTGCAACTCACACTCGTGTACTGTGAACACTAAAGCCACGCCTTCTTTAATGTGATTGGCCATCTCAATCATTTTGACATTGACGAGCACTGTTAGACCACTGAGGCAGAGAAGCCGAAAAATTAAACTTTTTTGCCATCGTAACAACAAACAGAGGGGCATTTATTCTATATTTGATTATGGGGGGATTATGTAGTGTAGTGTGTGTTTATTGCATCAGCTCGCTCTGCTTGTTCAAGACGACTACATCACCACGCGCAGGAATACGTAGCTTGCAACTGGAAAAGCTCGAGTGTTATGAAAACAGCTGAGCTAAAATGAAACGAGCAGTGCTTTACTCCTACTCTTCTTCCATTGTCAAGATCAAACAATCAAGAGCAGGGCGTTCACAGTCCCACACTTTTCTTTGAGCGCTGACTGGGTGTGTTTTCGTGATGTCACACAGGGCCTGGAGAGAGCTTTTGAAACGCAGGCGCACCTTCTCTTCTCTCCTAACAAAGACAGGGTGAGTGTGACCCACTCCACACTCACAGCCTTTGATAACAGCTCTCTGAGACAGCGAGAGAGAGAGAGAGGAGAGTCGGCCGGCTGGTTTACTGAGGAGACGTCTCCTCTGTAGTTTAACCTGTCCCCACGCTTTCCTTCCACACCATTTTACAGCGCTTAAGAACAAAAGACACGAGTCGGCAGCATGTAATTACCCACGAGTGTGTGCGACAATCTCTCATCCTCACTTTTACTCACCGCATCTCTCTCTCCCCGACAATAAAACGCTTTATACATGATTACCTGACACTTAAAAACACAATGTTTTTCTCCTCCACGCCGCAGCGGGGAAAAGTTTGATGTGTTCATACGGCGCCGGCCATGAAATGTCAGGATATGAATAAAAATGCGGTTTCCCGTTCCAGAGAGCAAAGCGCTTCCACGGGTAATCGTCTAAGCGGAAAGCTCTGGTACGGCTGAGCGCTGATGGATTCAGGAATAAACGGGGAAAAAGTGCTGTGGAAAGGGCAGCGAGGCCTGCGTTTATATCACAGCGGAGGGAGTGATGGAATCTGGACATAAGCTGATTTACAAAACGGGAGAAGAATATAAAAAGACTGAGTTAAGAACTGGGAAAATGATGACTAGGTGTGTGTGTAATAATGGGGTCCAGGGAGGATGGTGTTCTTCAACTATAGCTGTCGCAGTGTTTGAGGTTTCTCAGATGCGTTTGAGGAACTGCAAACAATCAAGTGTGGTCCGCCGAAGTGCTGAGAGTGCAGGATCCAGTTCTCGTATAATCTCTTCCCGACTCAGAGTTTGGATGAAGCCCAGGTGAGATGACGGTGAAAAATGAATGGTTTGAAGTCAGGAGAAGCTCCACGGTGAAGGTTTTCTGTCACCCTGTTGTAAATGTTCTGCTCTGGCTTCTTAACCAGCTGGACTTCACAATGACTTTTTAACCATCAGTTCTCCTCAGGGTCTGGATGTGCTCAACTCAATGTGTGGCAACTCCTTCTAAAAGTCAACCAATAATGTGTCTTTAAAAATTCATGATCTATAGAGCTTATGCGCCAGAGAAACGAGGGCGCCGCCATCTTTACAATATTATCCTTTAACTTCTGTTTTTGCGGTCGCTCTGTATATTTCTATGGCATTGCTGTCCAGGAGTAATTAACTTCTGAGGAGGATTTACTTAATGTAAAGTTAACGAACGTTATCATGAGGACTGGAATGTTTAAAGCAGATGACTTAACAAATGTCAGTCGACCGGGAAGATTTGAAAACGAGCCGTTCATTAATAAACACGCAGAATCGCTGTGAAAATACAGACCGGAAGTCAAAAGACAATGAGCTCAGCGCTGAAAAGAGGCGGAGCTACATAAGGTCTATAGCAGAGAACACAACCAGTTCAGAAACTTCCAGCTTCTGAACTGGTTGCAGTTCCACTCTGGCTCCACATGAGGGCGCTCACAGGATGAGTGCAGGATGAATGGAGGTCTATGGCGCTATACCCCTCAAAATCCACTTTTCTCAGGATATAATTTTTTGTCTAGTAATTTGAATGTTGTATTCGAAAGGAGATGCAAAGAAATTACACATTGCTGGGTGTTAGATTTTTTAGAGTCACTTATTTGCTTTAAAAAGTCTTTTAAAATGTCAATGACGTCATACACATCGTACGACCAGAGATACTTCTTTACGGCAATCCTTCAGTCATTTTGGTGCTTTCGCGCTCTGCACTTTCTTTTCTCTCGACAACACAGCTGACACAGGCAAACACACGTGCTAGAAGAGTTTTTGTTTTGTTTGTTTCTGGTCCCGCTTCGGATGCCACGATGCCATCAAGCGGTATCTCTGGTCGTAATCAGTCCTTCACTGACCAATCAGCGTTCATTAGCAGAATGCTAGCGTGTTATGGGCAACAACAACTCAACCTGTAAGAAATAGAAAGGACATAAGTACTCGTTCATTCAACTTTCGACCTATAACCCATGTTGAAGTTGCAAAACCTACAATCAAATCTGAGATTTTTCAACGGCAATCGGGTGAAAGAGACACATTTAGCCGTCTAGCCCCATAGACTCCCATTCATTCTGCACTCATGGGCGATCGCCCCCAGTGGAGCTCTGGTGGAACTACAACCAAAATTCGGTACAATAGGACTTAATAGAGAGTGGCCAGGCTCTCCGTAGACGGGCTCTGTCTATAGCAATGAATTAACATGATTGCTGAAAGAAAGTTTTGTGAGAGGAACCTCTGACCGGACCGCAACCTCTCTAATTCATGCCAAGAATTTCTGCTTTTCACTCCTCAGAAATCCAGTTGATTTGGAAACAGCCGTATCCCCAGACTGGCCCAGGGCCGTGCGCTGTTCAAGAGTTGACTTCTCCAGTCAAGGTAAGAAGATTAAAACTGAGAACCAGACTCGACAGCAAAGCCCAGATCCACCGGTTGTCTGTTTACCTGCGAGTGGAAACCTGTCAGACAGGTAATGCACAGATGCACTTTCCGGCTCTCGTGTTTCAGTGAAATGAGGCCTATATGTCGTTACACAATAAATCCACTCTGTTGTGTCTGTGAGTGACACAACACTATCAGCTGACAGTCTGCCATATGATATATCCCTCGATGAATCATACCTGTGATTCCAGCCAGCACTACGACACTAAACCAACAGGTTCTCTCTCAGAAAATGGCAAAAACGTAAGAGTAGCTGGCATGATATTTAAAGCATGCACTGCACAAAATCATTGCCTCAATTAGTTTTTTTGTCAATAAAAAATATCTAAACGAGACAAAGATGCATTTATTTGAGATATTTACTTGCATTTACTTGTTTTCAGTGAAAGTCTTGAATTAATGTATTTTGTATCTCGTTATTAAAACAACTGCCCATTTGAAACTAAATATTTTTTGTATTTGCCTTTATACTTGTATCTGAAGGTAAAATCTTCATGTCGAATGAAAGAAGTTCATGTGCATGTTGTATTTCCTGCGGCGTACATCTCATATAACACTGTAGGAGATAAAAAGAGCAGAGCGCAGACTTACAGCATGTCACAGCCTGCAATCACAGCAAACACACACACACACACAGTAAAAGGTGTTTAATGGCACTGATGTGAGTGTTTTGTTGAGGCCAAATCTGCAGATTTTCTGGTCAGCAGAGTTTCACTGTCCACATCTGCAGGAGGCGATAAGCCATAAAAATGACCCACATTTGGCAGAACACTCGAGCCCGGGACACACCAAGCCGACGGACGGCCGTCGGGCAGTTTTTGTGCATTGGACGATTACGTGTTCTCCGTGTGTTCCACACCGTCGGCAGAAATTGGTCCTCGTCGGCTTTTTATTCGGCCGATTCAACATGTTGAATCGGCGTTGGGCCGTCGGTGAGAGAGAGAACTCTGATTGGCTGATCAGCTTAGGGTGCTTTCAAGTCAAGTCAAGTATATTTGTATAGCGCTTTTCACAATACAGATTGTATCAAAGCAGCTTCACAGTATTAAATTAAAATAATGCAACAAGGTTTGTTTCAAGTGGAATTTATTGATTGATAAAATAAAATAAAATATCCCCAAAATATCCCCAACTGAGCAAGCCAAAGGCAACAGTGGCAAGGAACCGAAAAAACTCCATCAAGCGACCTAATGGTGTCCTAAAACTCCATCAGGTGACCTAATGGAGAAAAAAAAAAAACCTTGGGAGAACCCAGGCTCAGTCGGGGGCCAGTTCTCCTCTGGCGTTTATGAACTAGAGGCCGGATTGTAGTTTGAACTGTAAGATTAAAAGTATTATATGAATGCCTGGCTGAAGAGATGCGTCTTTAATCTACTTTTAAACTGGGAGAGCGAGTCTGAGCAACGAACAGTATCAGGAAGACTATTCCAGAGTTTTGGAGCTAAATGTGAAAATTATCTCCCTCTTTTGGTTGATCTGGATATCCTAGGTATGACCAACCTTTCACACCTGCCTCATTTAGTTCGGTTGAATCGCACTAGAGTTCATTTTCCCCATTGGTGCGGTTCGTTTGGGCAGGTGTGAATGCGGCAATCGCACTCGGGTGCGCACCAAAAGCTGATCTCGGTACGCTTTCAAACTCTGGAGCGGTTCGTTTGTGGTGAGAACGCAATCCGACCTCGAACAGACCCAACTGCCAAAGAACTGCGCATTTTTGGACTAAACCACTTGCCGTAGTCAGCTGCGCTGTGCATTATGGGATGAGGAGAGATGTTTGTTGACAGTTTGCACTTTAAGCATGGCAGCTCGCGGACAAACTTGGAGATGTGAGGAGGTGCGGCGCCTGATAGAAATTATTAACGTTATTTTCGAGACGCATCTTCGCTTCATTCTCAAATATTATTGTTTGTCTAAATCAGTGATCTCAAACTCAATCCCTGGAGAGCCACAGCTCTGCACAGTTTTGCTCCAACCCTAATCAAACACACCTGATCCAGCTAATCAAGGTCTTCAGGATTACTAGAAACTTCCTTGCAGGTGTGAGTTGGAGCTGGTTGGAGCTAAACTGTGCAGAGCTGTGGCCCTCCAGGAATTGAGTTTGAGATCACTGGTCTAAAGTGATGTAGACAAACTATATAATATAATATGCCCAGGGATACAATCAGCCCACGCAGTCGTCTCTCCATAGTAAACAGCGGCGTGTTGTCTGCCGGATTTTCCACCTCTTTGTTTACTTCCGGGAGTTCTTTCGGAATTTTCCCGCTTGTTAATTCTGACCAATCGAAGTGCAGTTATGTAAATGCATTCAAGACACATCTGGCCAATGAGTGATGTGGATGTTGTCACGTGACTGCATTTTGGTTCGTTTTATCAACTCATAAATTGATTCGGACCAGAGCGATCAGTGTGGTGTGAAAAGGAACCAAAACGCCTGAAAATGCTACAAAGTATCAGTTTTCGCCCTTGGTTCGGATCAAATGAAGCGAACTACAGATGTGAAAGCACCCTTAGTGAACGAGTCGATGCACGAACTACAGATGTGAAAGCACCCTTAGTGAACGAGTCAATGCACGAACTACAGATGTGAAAGCACCCTTAGTGAACGAGTCAATGCACGAACTACAGATGTGAAAGCACCCTTAGTGAACGAGTCAATGCACGAACTACAGATGTGAAAGCACCCTTAGTGAACGAGTCAATGCACGAGAATAATAGCAAAACAGCGAGCAAAGGAGTCAAACCGCTACAGACAGAAGGCTGATCAAGCGGAGTGGGATAAAGAAAGTGTTTAGCAGGACTGATCTTCAAAACGGTGAGCACGCACTGCTTTGTTGTTTATGGTTTGTGTATCTGCAGCCGGCAGCGTCGCTTTCTCTTTTTGAATGATGAATATAGATGAATATATCTACAGAAATACAGTTGTCTCATTTACACACAGGCGCAGAACGCGCATGCTAGCTGACAGTCGGCTGTATGTTCTCTCGGTGTGTTCAAGTGCAGCTTTTCTCCCGACACGGGCGACGCGAGGCGACAACACAGTCGGCTTTCATCAGCGCTAGTTCTTTGGCGTCGATTTGGTCTGTCCTGGGCTTCACACACACACACACACACACACACACACTCACATCATCCACCCCTAACTGCAATGGAATGTAAAGCCTACTGAGATCACTAACTCCACTCAAGGCTGAAGGGTGTCATTTCTTTATGTTAAAATACTTACCCCCGGTTTCACAGACAAGGCTTAAGTCTAGTACCACACTAAAATGCATGTTTGAGCTGTTCTAGCTGAAAGCAAATTGCACTGACATATCTTAAAATAATTTCAATGCCATTGTTATGTCTTAAGATGCACACCCTGGGGCCGGTTTCACAAAGATAGACTTTGACTATGGTTTAGATATAGTAGATAGTCAGACTTCAGATAGACATCTAAATCAGACCGTGGCACAAAGCACTTAAGACTCTGACTATCTTAAGTAGGACTACACTGCAATGCATTCTGGGTAAAATAAGACACTTTTCAAAACAAAAAACATGGCGGATCGAGTAAGCGCATTCAGCCGCTCAGTGCTGTTTACCCCAGCAGAGAATATGTGTGTGTTGGAGGAGTGTAACAGTTACAAGGACATTTTACTTGGGAAATTTAGCGGAGAATGTAGTAACAAGAAGAAATGTGTAAATTATGAGCCATTTCCCCTTTTCTTTCGGCTGTTTGTAATGTAACTGAGTGTTACTGCTGATTGCCAAGGTAACAGAGTCTTAGACCTCAGTTAGCCTGGGGTAAGAGGGGTCTAACTCTTTTGGTCTAAATTAAGTCAGTCTTTATTTTTGTGAAACAGTCTAACTTGCATTAGACTAGTCTATGAGCAAATATTAGACTTGTCTAACACTATAGACCGCTCTAAAATAGCTTTGTGAAACCGGCCCCAGTAATGATTCTAAGACACATTTAAAAAAGCTAATTGATCTAAGCCATGTTTGAGAAACCAGGCCTTAATACTTAAGTTTATGTTAAATTACCTTTACAAAAAGAAGCATGCTGTAACACTACTTTGGACTAAAGAGACACTTTTTAGTAAAAAAAAAGTTAAGTGTACTTTAGGTAAAACAGTAGTAAACTCGTACTAGATGTAACTGACAGCATTGGTTGCAGGCAATGACTTTTGATTTTTAAGCATTTGACACGGCAGCATTAACTTAACCAACAGCATGAGTGTCAGCAATGGCAGGAGATGCGAGTAATTATATTTATTTATTCTGTTTGGTGATGCTAGAGACAGAAATGACACACTTCAGCTTTAAATACTAACCGAAGAGGAACGATTGTGTGCTGAGGGCTGCAGAGAAGAGAAAAGAAAGAGTGAACATGTTTCCACTGCGGCTGTAATAAACGTTTGCTTCGACACCGCTGAGGTCAACGCTGGCAGCTTTACCGTGAGTGACATCACTCACAAACACACCGCTCTCTTTGTGCTTTTCTCTGTCAAAGCAGTTCTGTTGTTGTCGGCAACGTCGATTCAGCAGCGAATGGAGAACAGAACAATCTAGAACAGCACCAATCACACTCAGTCTCACACACACACACTCTTTCACTCACACAAACACACATACACACAAACACACACACACTCACTCTCTCACACACTCTATCACACACACACTCTCTCTCTCTCTATCTCTCTCTCATACACACACACACACACACACACACACACACACTCTTTCACTCACACAAACACACATACACACAAACACACACACACTCACTCTCTCACACACTATCACACACACACACTCTCTCTCTCTATCTCTCTCTCACACACACACACACACACACACACACACACACTCTTTCACTCACACAAACACACATACACACAAACACACACACACACTCACTCTCTCACACACTCTATCACACACACTCTCTCTCACTCTATCTCTCTCTCATACACACACACACACACACACACTCTCTTTCACTCACACAAACACTCTCTCACACACTCTATCACAGACACACACACACACACACACACACACACTCTCTCTCTCTCTCACTCTCTCACACACACACACACACACACACACACACACACACTCTCTCTCTCTCTCACAAACTCTTTC
>NC_137133.1:1851826-1864326 GCF_949319135.1 Squalius cephalus | reverse complement strand
TTTAAAAAAAAAGCTAACACTAAACTTACATCAACGTGATAATAACTACCTAAATTGACAGAAAACATCTTTGGAAAAAATGTATTTGAAGTGTAATTTGATTGTTTAGTTTGCCTAACGTCCATTAGACCCCTGGTGGCTGGTCCCAGTATAGCTCATAAACCCTTATGAGCTATACTGGGACCAGCCACCAGGGGGCGATCAAGACGCTTTGGCTTCACTTTCCAGGACTCGTGTGGCACGCTTGGTTTCAACTAGTGGTCACGGATCAAACCAGCAATCTTGCGGTTACCAGCAGATCTTGTGTTGTTGGTCTAAAGACTCCTCAAACCACATAAATATGGCCTTGGTAAGGATCTGGTCTCAGTTTAGGGTCTCAGACAAAACCACAGTCTTTTTCAGACACACATAGGGTAATAATCGGCTCAAGCGCTATCATCACAGTGTCTTCACTTTTCAGGAACTGCATGGCTCTGAATGGCTACTGAGCTGCACTGTTTGACGTGAACGCTGCGATGTTCAGCATTCCTTCTGTTCCAGTTCTGGCCTGGTTCTTTGGTTTCATGTTGTGGTATGGATGGGTCTGATATTGAATAACGCTGGTTATCAGCCCTGAGCATTAACCTGCTGAACTGGGATCAGGTTTCTCACCTGCGCTCTGAACTCACGGTGGATCTCAGGTCAGTATCAGGTTCCCAGAGAAGCTTCTTCAGCACTCAGATTAAAGTCTTCGTCCCTCCTTATTCATAGTGTAGATCACTGCTTAATTAAATCATTATATAGCAGCTCCCTGTTTAAATTACTAGATTTGACCAAAGTCTTTAAGTCATTTTCAAACACAGTAAAGAACAGCAACACGTTACAGTAATTCTGCCTGAAATCAGAGACGCAGCTAACTGAAATTAAAGGCATGCCATTATAACAATGTTTAAAGTTCAGGAAATAAACAAACAACAAAACAAAAGTAAAGGACGACTGCCGCTTCAAAACCCCAACATAAAGTCCAGGCCTGGTCCTCTCTCATCCTTCACTGTCTTCCCTTCTCCTTTTATCCTTCAGGAGTTCCTCTGTGGGACTCGAGACCGGTGTGGGTCGCAGGTGATGCTCATTAATACTCGCGCCTCGTTCCCACAGCTCTTGGCCCTGCCTACTTGCAACAACCATATACTTCTCAACATCCTCATATGAAAAGACTTCTAATTAAACTTGAAAAATGTTAAACTCATAATAAGCGGTTCATTTTTTACTCAAGGCACGGGATTGTATCTTCACTTTTTGGGAGTTAAAAAACAACCACCATTATCTAAATCCATTCATTCGGATGTATCCGAGCATCAGACTTTTCACCTGAAACATCTGGTCTTATTTTCATTAATACTTTTGAGCTTGTTCTGGCTGTAAACAAACCCAACCAATTTTTAAATCTCTAATTGCACTTTAGTTTACAGTATATGAGTACTAACAGTGAACTTACCTAAGAAAGTACTGGATAATATAAGGTTACTACATGGGTTAGGTTTAGGGGTTAGTACCTAGTCATTACTTATTGTAATTACTATAATAAGTACATAGTATGTACATGCGGAACAGGACTGTAAAATAAAGTGCAACTAATTCTTTTCATAGAACAAAACCAACCAATATTCAAATCTCTCAATCGCCTTTAAACGCTCAGATGTGCTCGAATCACTGCGGCACTGATATGTGCCAACCAACACTATAAATTCAATGTAGATCTCAATCTGTAGGATCACACGTATCATTTTATACTGTCATATCGCCCAGCACTAGAACTTGCTCTATGGTAAAGCATTAACTTAAGGCATTATAGACATAACAGTATGACGTTTTATAAAGCTGTTTTGAAAATAATGTATACTGTGAAATGTGATGCACAAATAAATGTGACGTATTTAATATTCTATCTATACATGATTAAATTATCAATTATTTATATTATATAATATTCGAACAGCAGCTGCTTTATAGGACTGTGTGTTTACAAACTCTGCTTTTAACTATATCACCAATTTCCACTTTGTTCTGTCTTTCTCTCTCCTTCTCTGCTGTCTTTCATGTGTGTCCAGGCATACACGGCTTCTGCTGATCACTGCCCGAGGACACACTTACAGGCCTGACGGACACGCGAGAGAGAGAGAGAGAGAGAGAGAGAGAGAGAGTGAGAGAGTGAGAGAGAGAGACCCACGGCCAAACACTGCCGCCAACACTCAGCACGCTGGGAAAGGATTTACCCTGCTCCAGTACCACACACACAACAGATACACAACAAAGCATTTTCACATCAAATCACTTCAAGGTTTTTTTTTTTGTGCCCAGATATGAAACATCTCTGCTTTTGTTCAGTAAAACACTTGGTTGCTTCAGGAAACACAAGCCACGTGATATGAAGTGTACAAATGTTATCAAAAAAAACTGAGATCGGCTTCCAAACCTTGAGGCTCTCTGTTGTCTGATGTTTGGGAAAGATGACATACAAAGAAACAAAACGGTAATGCTAGCATGATTATAAACCACTTACTTTGCAATTTACTTGCTAAAAACAATGAATCTCAATTGAAACACCCACATCTTGGTGAAATCCTGACTGAAATGTGGTGCTCTATTGCATCTTTCCCAGTAGAAAGGTGTAAATTCGGACTTTCTGGGTCGCAGCACAAACTCTGCAGTACTTCAGCTCTCGAACGGCTGTCGTAAACCACTGCCGTATGCAAAACCTGCTGAACGGTGACGAGCCAACGCTTTGACCAATTGTGCGATGAGCTACAGAATTACATGGGGAATTACAAGCTGCTGAATATCAAAAATCTGCCCTTTGAGGATCTTCATTAAACACTGAGATCTGCGGCGACTGAAGGAGGTCGACTCGACTGCGCTCAAATCAGTACACAAACCCTCGGACACGCACTGCACTGATAACATCCCATCATTCTCCTGACACAAAGAACCGCGTCAGGTTACATTAGTTACATTAAACTGGGCAACTACAGAGAGATACAGACAGAGTGAGACCCAGCGCTGCATCTTCCACTGCCACTTTCAATTAAGCAGCAGGAGAACTTCCTCCGGTCACAGCACCACAAACAATAGCCCAACTATCCCAAGTGTTTGTTCATTATAATGTTTCTCGTTGCTATTTGGTCTGTGAAGCTTTTCAATTTAATGAACAATTAACAGCCCATTTGAAAAGAGGAGTCCTCCTGAAGTCTACATACCAAAACAGTCATCATTTACTTTTAATGTCTATTTTTCACACTCACAATTAAATAGGTTGTTTTTGCTACTGCACCTTTAATATGTCTATATGTAAATTAGAGCCCGACCGATATATCGGCAGGCCGATATTATCGGCCGATATTAGGCATTTTCAAAACTATCGGTATCGGCATTTATAACGGCCGATAAATGAATATTTTTAAAAAATAAAATAAAAACGGACGAAACACCCTTCAACCATGTTATGAGTGTTGGCGTTGTATAGTTTGTCCACCAGAGGGCACTCTACACCGTCCCTGTTGGCAACACTCGTGTATAACGCGCCACACATTCTGCAACCTGCTGATCCAGCCAGAGTCAGGCAGAGAGAACCGCGAGTGAGATCAGCGGTGAAGTGTGTTCATGGTGAGTTGGTCACGACTCACGAAACATACATTGCTTGAATAACAATTAAAAGAACATCCCTATCAGTTCTCTTAACTCAAATAAGGATGACAAAATTCGTGACTCATGTCCAGTTTTGCTGCGGTTAAATAAGCCGAGAGTGAAGCGGAACAACGCGACGTAGGCTATATTCACATAAAATGTTAACACTGCAGTTCACAAAAGTTCATAATGTGCATGTGCTTTAATGCTTTGTCGGTTAAACATTTAATTTTAAATGCTGATGCGCTGTTCTAACGTGTGCGTTTCTCAGCGCGTACATGTGAAGCTCACATGCACAAAGCCTTTCTACCAGCGCCTGGATACTGGACTAAGTTATCTTTCGAGTATTATTGTGCTAATACTGTTAAATACACACAAGATTTACATAAACAAAGTCGGTTGTCTAAAGTGAAGGCACAATTGAGAGAAAATCTGCTTGTCAAATGCGTGTACATTAGACGTGTCGTGCTCAGCTCTTAAAGAGACAGTAGCAATTGTAAACACATTGCCGCTTGTCCTTAAAGGGATAGTTCACCCAATAATAAAAATGATCTCATTATTTACAGGCACTCTAATGTTGTTCCAACTGTATTAATTTCCTTCTAATATTTTTCTAATATTAATAGTTTGAAGAATGTGGGTAACCAAACAGTAGCTGGTCCCCATTGACTTCCAAAGGAGAAAAATATACTATGGAAGTCACTGGGTACATCAACTGTTTGGTTACCCACATTCATCCAAATAACTTATTTTCAACAGAAGAAAAAAACAACTTGAGAGAGTAAATTATGACAATTTGAATTTGTTGTCAATTTGAATGTGAAATTGTTGTTTTTGTTCAAAGGACTAAACGTTTAGTCTTAAAAAAAAATCTTAAGTTTGTATTTTTATACATTTTATTTATCAGAACTTTAATATATTTTGATGTTCCTCTGTTCTGTTGTGACAATAAAAGAAACAAGTTTCTTTTTAAAATGCATTATCATATTATTTTAGTTAAAACTCATAAATAACTACAAATAACTAATGTTAGGGAAATTTGTTAATGTTTTGTTGCGCGTTTCTGAAAAAAAATAAAAAATATCGTCCGATATATCGGAATATCGGATTTTAAAACCAACAAATATTTGTACCGGTATCGGCCTTCAAAATCCTTTATCGGTCGGGCTCTACTACCCATCAAAAGTTTGTACACACCAATTGTAAAGTGTGTCCAAACTTACTTTACTATAATACTCACAAATAATATTGCTACTGTATTATAATATACACATAAATAATATCGGCCGATATATCGGTATCTGGCTTTTTTTTATCGGTATCGGCATCGGCGCCCAAAAATCCATATCGGTCGGGCTCTAATGTAAATAACCTCTTGTGATTGGCTAACCTCCATATATCTGTTTAGTGCACACTGTTGTTCTTCAGGGAGGGTGAAGTTGCATAAATGCTGAATTTCTGTACGATGTATGATAAGTTAAAAAAAATGTCATCATGGCTGTGATGTTGTGAAGATTTCTAAGTCAGTTTAGTTTCAATAAATGTTCAGAGACAACAGGGGAAAATATGACTACCCATGTAGTCATAGATAAGATAGTAAAATAAATACACTTTTAAAAGGAGGAGAAAGCGCTTCCCGTAAATTCCTGTGTATACAGTAATTATTAAATACAGTAAATGATCATTTGTAGGGCGTTTTTGCTAAATTAGACAAATGCCAAATATGGAAATTGCTTTTGAACAGTGTTGTGTCTCCACAACATGTCTAATGTGAGCTGTGGGTCCTGTAAAGCCATGTGAGACCTTTGTTTTATAGTATATGTCACAAAGTACTTCAAACTTTCATTGCAAAAACCCTGCTTTCCATCAAATGAGAGCTTTAAACTCTTCTGTATCTCTGACATTAGGGAACGTTGTGTTCAAAATATCTGCAGTGACAGAGATAAAGGACTCTGGGCTGAAGAGCAGAACACTCATGAAGACCCCTCAGATCCCATTACAGATCAACAAACTCACTGTACCAACAAAACAACCCGTTTAGCAAGAGCTTATCTGAGCGTGTTACTGCTCCCAAAAAGACAGTGGATGTTGTAAGAGCTTTCATGAAGACCTTAAGCAGCACAGTACGACTGGAGCCGAGCTCAAGTTCGAGAGCTTCGCTGGCCCAAGAAAAAACAGCATCCCTCATAATAAACAATGTTTCGTGAGGCGAAAACCTCCCAGCGGCTTCAGCGGCTACTCTGAGAATTTGCACAAGTCGAGCGAATGCCTCATTTGTTTTCTCTGGGAGAAGTTGCAGCCATAAATTTTAGTGCGTAAGGCAGCGGCCTTGCGGGAAAAAGCAGACACCTATGAAGAAAATGAAGATGTTAAGAATGCTGACCAGGCTGAACAGGAAAAATCTGAGCTCTCGTCCTGAACTGCTCATGAAATTCATATTAGACCGTGAGTTTGCGCAGGGAAAGTGCTGGAGGACTGTGGAGCGTCTCACACAGCCGTTCTGCTCAGGAGGATTCACTTCAACATCTGTTCATCACAAAGCCTCGTTCACCCCTTACGAAGAAGGACCGTGGTCATAAAAATATGATTCAGAATATTACTTTGCTGTACCATTTAAGTACCATAGTAGATTAGATGAATAAAGCCTGTCAAGAACATGGTACACCCCATAATAATAATAAAAAAAGAATTATTCAAACGTAGGGGTGTAATAATATATCGCAGATGTATTGTGTATAGTTCACCCAAAATGAAAATTACTGTGGGTGAAAAAAGTTGGTTTCAGGACTACATTAAAATACTAAATATAATGTTGAATATAATGTATAATACAGCAATGGGGGAATATGTGTGGGTCCTGATGATGCCAAATGTCTGATGTTACCATAAAAAGTGGCCAACATTATTTTAAATATATCTAGTCAGTGACAGAGTTCAAGCATATTCATCTAAAATAATTCAGTATTTTCATCTTCAGAATCATGAATATTGTTATTCTGGTGTCTCTATTGTCCTGTGCTTTGGGTTTCAGCACCAAGTCCAAGACTATTCCTTTACACACACAATGTAATATCATCAGTACATTTTTTGTTATCCTTTTATCATATGTCTTTGAGTATCGCAATAATATCGTATCGTGAGTTCAGTATAGCGATATGTATCGAATCGTGACATGAGGGTATCGTTACACCCCTATTCAATCATAATGAAATGTATTTTAGGCTCATTGTGAATGTATGCACATTGTTATATCTCTATAATGACAAATCTCGGAAGAGTTTAGCGTGGTGATGGATATGACAATGTTAATATATCTTGGTGGACTAGATCTGCTACACTGCCGCTGACGGGACGTGCTACTGCCAATACACACACAGACACACTGCTGTGAACAGGTAAGACATGAAGCTGCTGCACACACAGCCTTTCTTCAAGTTACCCACAGCAGATCTAGACCAATCAGCTTGTGCTGTCTCTCAAAGTTTTTATTTTTGTTATTTAAACACTTTATTTTGATTCAACACCATTGTATCATGTTTCTAGTTAAAATGTGATTGCTTCATGTTAAATTGACTTGAAACGGTTTGACTTAACTTGATGTTTTCATTTTTAAATAACATGTTTCAATCAAGTAACTCAATAGTGAACAATGTAATTGTCAGTAGTCTGTGTTAAGGACACATCAGCCTGCGCCATCTAGAGTATTTTAATCACAATTTATGCTGATTTTAATTCAGGAATAACAACTTTGTCTTTATAATTATGACCCAAGACATGTTCTAGACAGATTTCACAAGATTCATCCATGAATATGGTTATCAAACTATACGCTAGGTTACGTTACATGGCATGAAACTGATGGTACCGTAACTTTGATTACAAATGTATACACACACACACACACACAAGAATAAAGTGCACCTGAAAGCGCTGCATTGTGTCCATACTGACACCTGATTCCTCCGCTAATGTGAGTAAATAAGCACAGAACAATGTTAAGCTGATCCATTCAGTGGGTCTTTCAGTGCTTTCAATGCTTTCACCAAAACCAGTTTAGAGCCAAACACCTTCCTGAGTGACCGTCAGCCATTTGAACACTCCTCCTGTTCTGCAATATGATATCACATTGCTTATTGCATGTTTCACAACACTTTAAAAGTGAAATGTCCGGTGAGTGGCAAAACATACCACCTACACTAAACCTGAGCGATAGTGTTAACAAAATGTGAGATAAAAACACATTTCCTGAAGCAACCATGCAATTTTAGTTGCTTCTACAAGTCTTTGAGCTCTTTTATCATGACTGGTGTTTCTCAGACTCGAACCCGAGCGCTTCACATCACGAGAGCACTGCTGTACCAGCTGAGCTGAGCAACTTTACCACAGCAGAAAACACACACATATGGAGCTGCTTATGTGATGCACACGTCGAAATGTGTTGATAAATATGCTAAAAGTGTGTTGAGCTCATAACTTAGTACTGCACAAGGAGCCAGGCGAAAAAAGTCTTTATTATTTTGATAATCTCCTCCTGTAATCATAATTAGTGTGAAAAGGAATAAAAGCTGTGAGTGTTTTACTGCCACTAGTGTTCATTTCAGTTGCAAAATGCGGTGAATTGAATGTATTGGTGAGTTTTTGGAGTTTTGCAAAATAAAAGTGTAAGAAGAGACCCGTTTTTCCATTGAGCCTGTGTTGTAAAATTAAGCAACACCCCACTGATTTACTTTTTATTTGGTCAATAAGTTTCCTAAAGAGCGTGTCATTAGACCAGTCACAATTCATAGTCTCGAAGTGTCAAGACAGACGTTTTAATAGCATCTCTCATTTAAGTTCAAACAATCCACTTCAATGCCTAATGACTCTGATTCAACTATATGTTTGTGTCTCTCTACAGTGACACATGATATTTTACTCACGATGAGAGTTTGAAGTGTGAATTGAATATGATGGGATCAAAAGACGTCTTTCTATCGAGTTGTTGTCTTCGCTGGGCTGCACTGTATGCAAGCATACATGGTTCAAAAAGACTCATGATAGCGGTCTGACGAATCTATCACTGACTCACTTATTGAACTCAAGAAATCAAAAAGTAGCCTAAAAAACCTCTTTGATATATTTTTGGCTCTATTGTCCTGCACTATTAAACCAATTGGATTGATAACTTTGAGGCATGTGAGATGATGATTGGAGTGTGGAAGACACACACACACACACACACACACACACACACACAGGTGGAGTGGTGAAATAAAACACACCGCAGTGACATTCACTGTCCATCTCCTGTGAGCAGGGTGGAGGAAGAGGAGGAGGAAGAGGAAGGGCCATCTGGATCACAACCTCCGGTCCCCAATCCCATATGGCAGCACATGAGCCCAACCCACACACACACACACACACACACACACACACACACACACAAGACACGTTCTCTGCTCAAGCATAACAATAAATTACAGACACAAACACACACACACACCTTCTGTCCAAATGTAGTAGCATATTATGAACACACACTTTCTCTGCCCAATTATTTACAGCAGGTTACACACACACGCACACACACACACACACTGCAGTCCAGGTCAGCCATCTACAGTAGAGTATTAACACAGATATTTCACAAATACCCTGTTTGCCCAAATAAAAAAAGGGGATTCTTTAGAAAAAGTGTAAACTCGACAGTATGTGTAATTGTTGAGATGTCACTTTCTCGTATCCTACTTTAATATTAGAGTATGTCACAAATTTACTGTAAGAGCATTCACAAATACTAAAAACTGGGGCTTTATTAAGTTACTTTATTAAGTTATTTAAGTTACTTCTGAACTGCCATAAGAAGGCACTCATTTGCAAACAGAAATTATTATGTCATTAATCATTAGTTATGTCATCTACCAGTAGCATTAGTATCGACAGCCTCGGCTAGAGCATCCCAACCAGCCCTATACTACTGAACCAATGGCATCTGTTTCTCTGACCTGTCTGCATTTCATGTTGTGACAAAGAAAGCAACACAGTGGCAAAATCAGCACAAATCGGCATCTTCTTAAAGCAGGTTTTAAAGACTGTGTTTTTCAACCAGCTGTCAGATGTCAGATCCTCACTTCATAAGACTTATTACAAAATGTGGCCAAGACAAGCGTCTCCATAAACACAAAGAGGCTGTGATGAGGGCGATAACTCTAACTGGGTCAAACTTTCCCAACACGAGAGAAGAGACTGAACGCCAGCCAAGATGGCTGAAGCGTCCGGGCTGATGTCATCTCACGGACAGAGCCACAAAATCCAGGTCATTCAAAATGGCCGTAAGCCTGAGGAAGATCAGAGGCTCGTGGAGACAGGAAGACACCGAAGACGAGGTGCTCAAATCCCACCGCTGATCAGTTCACAACAACACCTCGTCATTAGGAAACATAATGACATATATTCTCGTAGTTCTGATAAATAATGCACTGATTATGCTTGCACGTGCTCAGTAGTGTTTGTGCTAACTGAGAAATCGTTTAAAGGGTTCCTATAATGCCCTTTTCACAAGATGTAAAGTAAGTCTCTGATGTCCCCAGAGTGTGTATGTGAAGTTTTCGCTCAAAATACCCCACAGATATATTTTTATAGCATGTTAAAATTGTCACTTTTTGAGGGTGAGCAAAAACGTGCCGTTTATGTGTGTGTCCCTTTAAATGCAAATGAGCTGCAGCTCCTGGCACAGGGGGCGGAGCTACAGGAGCTTGCTTGTGTGTGTGTGTGTGTGTGTGTGTGTGTGTGTGTGTTTGTGTGTGTGTGTGTGTGTGTGTGTGTTTGTGTGCGTGTGTGTTTGTGTTAGCAGCTCCGATTCCGACACGCACTGAAAATTTCAAAAACTTTTAGCCTTTTATGTTCAAACCGGAGTCAGACAAAGATGGAGAGACTCAAGAAGAAGTGACAACATGTAGAAGCAACAGGACATTTCTGAATGGTTAGTTGATGAATTTATGAAGCTGATGTGTAGTTATCTTCTAGTCATTGATTAGCATATTCTGTGTTGATAATCTATAAATCAAGTTCCCGGGGGCGGGGTTTATGTAAATTTTAGGGTTTGTGATGTCACTAACCCGGGAGGAAGCTCGTGTTGTTTGTTGTAGTCCTTAAAAAGCGATTTCTGTAAAAGCAAATATCTCCCTTTGCTTTGAACTTTGAGCGTTGTAACTTTGCAGATGTTGTTTATGCTCAAATTATGAAAGTCAAATCATAATCAACCACCCCTTTAAATTCACAACTAAGTTTTCTGTAAAAGAGTGGCTTCAAACTTCATCGAGTGCCACTTGATGCAGAGAATCAACCGAGGAATAAATTCACATTGTTTGCTGCCAAGAATGTTTATTTCACTGTACAGTTATATAAAATCTGAACCAAAGATCTTCAGGGAAGCCAAACAAAACACACTCCAGCGAGATCTGAGAGGTGAGAGTTAAGCTCTAAGCGCTGATGTTTTGAGAGGATCTGAGTTCGACTACTAAAAAGAGCAGACATCCATTGTCTGCTAAAGATGGGAGTGTTCAACATCACAGCAGCCTTGAATATTTCCTTTCATCTGTTCATTAATGTCAAGATATTGCAAATCACATTTTTCCCTGACAGGATTCACCCCCACAATCCTTCCACAAAAACCTACATTTTAAGAAGACATGCCAACTATAGAATAATGAAGCCAAGCTGTTTTTGTCTTTGTGTGATCAGTGCCACGTAAGATTTTAATAGTCAGAGATTATTACATTTTTAATGCTTCCTCACAGAAGTAAATGTGAAATTATGGTAAATATCAAAACTATGTACACACTGAAATGATGATATTGAGAACAGCACTTATGCAGCTATCCAGTGTTCATTTATACTATTATAGTGTTTAATATTTTAAACTAGATTTTATTTTTATGTTATCTGCTTTTATTTTCACTTTATTAAACAATTTAGCTGTTTTTGTCATTTTTATTAGTTTTTTTAATAAAAAATACATTTTTAAATCCACATTTGTAAGTCGCTTTGGATAAAATCTATATGTATATGTCTAAATAGTTTTTATAAAAAATTTATTTAGTTTTATTTTATTTAGTTTTAGTTACTTTAGTACTTCCACAAGTAGCTGAAATAAAATAAGTCAATGTTAATGGTTATTTTAATAAATAATTAATGTAGTTATATTGATTTATTTCTGGATTAGTTTTAGTGAAGGGTAATGCTGCTCTCGGCGTGTGGATGTGACAGCGAGATGGAAAGGCCTGTGGGTCCGAGGGAGTGAGAGAGTGTTCCTCCGCCTACAGGAAGGTGACAGTGGGACGTCTCAGTCACACTCGTTAAAACAATCTCAGCCAACATCAAACATCAGGGGAGAGGAGAGATCAGTCACTCAAGATGAGCTAACAGCGCTCGACAAACACACACACCCGCACACACACACACACACGCACTCACAGACACACACACACTCACACACACATGCGCGCACACACTCACACACACATGCACGCACACATTCACACACACACACTCGCACACACACTCACACACACACCCTCACACACACACACACCCACTCACACACTCACTCACACTTACACGCACGCACACACTCACTCACACACACACTCACACACTCACAGAACCACACACTCACAGACACACACACACACACACACACACACACACACACACACACACACACACACACACACACACACACACTCTCACACTCACAGACACACACACTCACAGACACACACACACACACACGGGCGCACACACACTCACACTCACACACACGCACACACACTCACACACACATGCATGCACACACTCAC
>NC_137133.1:1704326-1846826 GCF_949319135.1 Squalius cephalus | reverse complement strand
AACACAGGCTGTAAATTCCAGCGTGAAGGTGTGAGGACGGGGTCTGGAGGGGTTCAGACACGCCGTCTCCAGAGGCAGGACAAACACACTGAGATCAAGGGCTCTCCCATGCCTCTTATTAGCATCAATTAACACCGGCGTAATGAGAAAACCCTCTGTGCGGTCCTGAACGCCGGGAAACTCGTGTGGGCCCATCAATGACACGGACATGTACAGGCCATTAATGACACCAGCATCTGGGCCTATATATTATATATATTATATTTGTCATGTTGTGATGAAACTTCGTATCTCCATACTATGTCATTTAAACCATTACTATTGGTCAACGCTTTACGCCGGTCTATGGGTTTTGCAAATACTTAACTAGGGTTGAGTATCATTATTATTTCGATTCTGCTCATCAATTCCTAATTTCGATTCCAGTAAGTTAAAAGAAAAACTTAGATATCAATCACATTTAGTCTTATTGCAAGACTTTTAAAATTGTAGCTGAATATCATGAACACAAATCAACAGGCTAAAACACAAGGAGCGTTTGCCTGTGGTTTAAAAATACTATAAAAAACAACTAGCCCAACTAATATAAATGTCAAGCATTATTAAAGACAAGTAAACAACTTGACAAAGATAGACAAGAAAGATAAAACAAAACTAAAGAAAGATAGATTGAAATAAAGAGTGTTTTAAGATTTTCAGGTATTCATGTACAGAAACTATAATCAAATGTAAAATAACACTGCACTTTATAAATAAAATATACATTACAAATATAGTTACAAAAGTTATTCAGTCAAGAACGAGTTGTTCTTGTTGTTGTTTGATTAGTGTTATTATAGAGACGGCCGCAGGAATATTAGTGTTATTATAGAGACGGCCGCAGGAATATTAGGCTGCTGTCACTTTAAGAGTTTCGCGGATCCAATATTCTGTGTATATGTGTGTGTGCAGCACTGAAAACAGAGTTTAATTTTAATTTTATAACAAGTATCCGAATCCTGACCTCTGGACTTTTAGTTTGTTTTCATGTTCATCATTGGATCGATTTTCGATTCCCAACCCTATACTTAAACATTAAAAAAAGTGTTAAAAAGAGAACTAACGCACGTTACTCCATTTGCTCCTCAAACTGTCAGTCAAAGCTCATAGCTCCGCCCACCTCTATCATGAATGAAGTTCTGCTCTCAGTTTGGAGCGTCTCTGCTTATTTGCAGTTGGAGAGTAAATAAAGCACTGATGTTTGATTAAGTACAGCGTTTTCTTTACTCTACAAACACTGTATATGTAAAGGCTAATGTATGTGTATTTGAGGAGTGGAGAAAAGTGTCTTCAATTGGCATTTGTCGTTGAGCCACAGTCAATACCGTCTTAAACAGCCCGTGTGAAGCACTTCATCTTTAATAACATGAGAACAGAGACACTGAGCGGCCACATAAACACACTAAACTTCATAACCTGTAAGTTGATGAAAGCGTAATGCGATGCTCTTACTGTGTCAGATGATGAAGGACAAAACACACATTCGACATTCACAGGTCAAACAACTCGTAACTCCATTTCAGCTTGATTTTTGTAACATGTTATTAATAAAATGTTAAGTGTCTGACTAAAGCCACAATATCAACTTTGACAACACAGCGTTAATTATTTAAAAAAATACCCCCCTCCCCCCATTCTCTGAAAAGTAGCGGTTCGGGACACACACGGTTTCCACCCAACAGTGACTATATAAATATCCTGTATATAAGGTCCACCCCCTACAGAGGCAGAGATGATTGACAGCGCCGAGCCCCGCCCCCTGAGGCCCACCTGTGCCGACGCTTCCCGCCGGCTCTCCCTCAGGCTAGCACAGCTGTTCCCCAAAACATTTGACCTTATGCAGTAAAGTAGGCTGAAAACACTTAGGAACAGATGCAATGCTTTTCTGTTTGTTTGCCGGAAGGATAGGGCTGGGCACTTCAACCAGACAAAGACCTTCACTCAAACCTTACAAAGAGGGCTTCGTGGTCTCAGAAACGTTAAACTGACATTATTATTACAGCTATACTAATGCTCAAAGACATGACACTCATTTGTGCCTCTATCTATGAATTGATTTTTTTTTTTTAAATGCAACTCATACTTACACTGAGTTGAACTCAGTTCATGTTGTTCATTTCAAAATTAAAATTAATTTTGCATATATATCTGTTCTAATGTCAAACTGAATGTAATTCTTAAAAATGTAAGCCTTAAGTGTTTTGTCATAATGTAAAATTAATATTTTCACTGCTTATTAGTGCCCACTCCATCAACATGCATCAACATTTATTATTTGTTATTTTAGTTTTCAATTATATTAAACAGAATACAACATCAATGCACACACATACACCAAAAAATTAAAAACAAAAACGTCTAGATAAATGACTAAAATGCTCTTATATACCTAATGGGTTTTTGTTAATGAATAATAACTACTATTATTATTATTCCAGCAAGGTTACAGTGATGAAAGAGCACTGCAATAGTTGAGGAAGAACCTGCTTCTGATGTTTTTCAATATAGTGTCATTACAGATGTTATATTAGCTTTTACAAGTGCGAGTCAGACATCAGAAGTAGGCCAGTTTGAGCCGTGACGCGCAGACACGACTCCTTAATTCAGCCGAAGTCTGAGAGGATTTCACATGTGTGCGTCTCAAAGGAGCGAAGAATGAAAGACAGGTAAATCACACACACACACACTCCTGGACGTGTTCAAACTTGATATCTCCAAAACGTCATGGTGTTGACACAGATATAAGACAGCCTGACTCCAGACAGATGAATCACGGCGAGGCATACGGTCTCTCTCTCTCTCTCCTTCTCATTTCCAGTCTCATTCGCACTCGCTCGCCCTCATCTCAGATCTGTCATCCGCGCTCCTGTCTCAGCATGTGAGCTGTCCGTCACGATTAACGCACCTTTCTGCTGTCCTGACACCGGGGAGTCAGAGGACATGACAACCATTTTGTGCAAAATTAAGGCTGCGGAGTGTTTTTAACAACGGCGAGGTTGAGCCGAGAGCGTTCACGGGAGGAAACGCTGTGAGAGTCGCCCGAGGAAAGACAAAACGCAAATGAGATTCAATGCTTCTCGGATGTTCCTCCTGAACAAAAGACTCTCATGTCAACTTTAAAGCTTCAAATCTCAACAACGTCTCATACTGTGCTCAGATTTACAGACATAAAGAGAACATCCCAAATGAGATCTCTTTCTAATCTAGTTTCCACTATAAAGCGATGAGATTAAACGGAAATGTTCCCTTAAGTCTCCCGCTTCTCAAAGTGTTCTCCTGAGCGAAACACCCAGTAGTCTTCAGTTTGAGATCTCAACCACATCACAAAAACTGTCCTTCACATCAGAATATGCGATTGAAAGTCTCAGATCTCCAACGCTTGTCATCAAATTCGGTTTTAAAGTCAATGATTGGGATTTGTGTCCGCTAGGAAACACCTGGGACCAAACGGCTCCTTGATGAGTGAAGCTGATGTGAAAGAGCAACACGACTCTCCTCCGGGTGACGACACGACGCTGAAAGGATGTTTTCCTTTAAAGAGAGCTTATGATCGGCGCTGTGGGCTTAATTCGATAATCACCAGCACCATCATCATAATCTTTATGGATATCAGGACAGTCACAAATCACAACACGCCGCTCTTCGAAGCCCGAGGGCAGAGACAACATAAAACAAAAACAATCGAATGACCAAATCCTCAATCCGACTTTCCCTCCTTTGGCTGTGATTCGAGCCTCTCTAAAGGAGCTTACAGGCCCTGCTGCCCATTACTGAGGTAATCCACAAAGTGCTCGTCCTCCGCAGGCAACAGCGTGCGTCTCTGTGGAAAAGCCCTGCGCTTCTCTGAGGGAACGTGTCAGCAGATGTTCACTGACCTCCAGCCTCACCGAATCACACTAATCACAGCACACAGATCCCTTCAAAACAGCCGCGCTCGTCCTCCTCTGTGTCACGTGATCCGAGCTTCAACGCAAACACACACATCATGAAGCACTTTGACCTCCAGTGCCCTTGTTACACATGTTATATGTGGCTACTATAGTAATATCTTAAATTATGCATGATTAGAGGTGTGCGATATTGATAAAAAATTATTAGTGATGGGCAATGATTAATCGCATCCAAAATATTTTATTTTTACATAATACTGTGTATAATTATTTTGTATATATAAATACACACACATGCATGTATATATTTTTTTAAAATGTGTTAGGTATATATAAAATATTTATATTTATATATAACATAAATATATATATACAGTGTATGCAAATATTTCTTAAATATATACATACATGTGTGTATTATACAAAATAATTATACACAGTGACAGTGCACACACATATATTATGTAAACACAAACTTTTATTTTGGATGCGATTAATCGCTGCCCGGCACAAAAAATTATTTCTCAATATTTTCTGGGATTTTCTCGATAATGATAATTAGACGATATTTTTCTGAGTGTGTTTGTTGCGTTGGTATCTTGGCAGGTTAAGGACTAATGATATTCTTCATATTCTGTGTGATGCTCAGTTCACAGAAATCATCTTTTCCATTAAGTTTAAATAGATTTTTACCTCTTACGGGCATTTTTTACTTTATAAAGGCATTTTTTTTAACTATTAAATGTATGCATCATATTTTGTGTCAAATTCTAACATTTAATCAATAAATCAAAATAATAATAATACTCGATAATGTCAGATCGCACATCGTTAAAACAACAATCACTATATTATCGTAGACGATATATATCGTGCACCACTATGCATGATCACACGCAACTAACCCTACATGGAAAGTGCATTTAATATTACTTCAGTAGCTAAATATATAATTACACTGTAACAAGGACACCTTAGTGTTGCATACCGAATCACAGAATGGAAATGTGACTGTTTATTAATTTGCATGTAATATCTAGTGTGTATAATATGATGAATATTCAATGAATGTCACAATGTGCTTTTCCTTTTGATGTTGTGTCATATCTAGATACAATTTTCAAGCAATGATACATCATTCAAATTGGCCAATAATCTTGAAATGAAGAAGTAATTTATAACTTGAATGCTGGATTCCAGTGCTTGAGGGAGTGAGTGTCGACACACGTCATGTGAAATGACTTTAAGGACACTTAAGGTGAAGACATGTCCTCAACACATGCCCAGCTGACAGGTCAGCACTGTTTCTAATGAGAATAACTTCATTCATTCAGATTCACTGAGCATCGATTCCATAAGCGCGCTGACAAACCCTCAGCATCAGCCGAGACGACGTTACGCAGGACTGGATTAAAAATCCATACAGCTGCATCAGATGAAACACTAAAGCGCTCCACGCACTTGTCAGGTATTGATTCTGTGCGCATAATCTGAGAAACTTCAGCGAGGAGAAAAAGCGCTGTCCGAAGACAATACCTGTCTGCTGTAAATAGATTTTGTAGCGAGTCTGCAAAATAAGCACGGCTCTCTCTCTCTCTCTCTCTCTCTCTCTCGCAGCTGCTGTGATAAGCAACTAGCAGCCGAAGCTGTGATTTAACACAGACGCGAGGCCCTCAGTGACCCGGCAGATCAGATCCTGCAGACAAGGAACACCGAATCTTTCTGGTCTTCTGCGTGATTCATCACAGAAAAATTACCTCAACTTTCTCTGGAACACTTTATTTTACAGTGTCATTGTTACACGTGTTACACATGCAGTAATAACTATAAATTATGCATAATTAGAACTAACCATAAACCAAACCAAACCCTAGTCCTAACCCTATAGTACGTACATGTTAATATTACTCAGTACTTAAATGTATAATTTACAAAGACACCTTAAAATAAAGGGTTACACTTTATTTGGTAACACTTTATTTTGCAGTGTCCTTGTTACATATGTTACATGTACTTACCATAGTAATAACAGTAAATTATGCATAATTACATGCAACTAACCCTCAACTAAATCATAAACCCTATAGTATGTACATGTAGTTGCTTAATATTACTCAGTACTTAAATATATAATTACACTGTAACAATGACACCTTAAAATAAAGTGTAACCCTTTATGTTAAGGTGTCTGTGTTACTGTGTTATTATACATTCAAGTATTAAGTAATAATAATTAACTACATGTACGTACTATTGGGTTAGGGTTAAGATGAGTGTTTGGTTTAGGGTTAATTGCATGTAATTATGCATAATTTATAGTTATTACTACAGTAACTACATGTAACAATGACACTGTAAAATAAAGTGTTACCTATAATTGCCCAATTTTGTTGACACAATTTTGACATGATATTACTCTTACTGGAAATATGATTCATTGGTGCGCATTCCCACTGTTCCACACATTTTAAAGTTAACATGAATTGTAAGTTGTGCTGATCTTTTCTTCTTTATTGTGTCGTATATCCGAGTGAAACGCTTCAGGAACAAGAACAAATGTGGGCGGGGCTTGATTGTGTCTGTGGGGAATTGATTGGATGGTTGTGGTTTGCTATTGGTGGATCTCGTGTGATTGACAGGTTGCCCCGCCCTCGTCATCAGAGAGGAGAAGAGATGTCTCTGCAAGTTTTCTTTCTTTTTGACCTTACAAAGAATGTCCAAAAAAAAAAAGCAAGCCCCAAATATTGTTGACAGCCAGTCAAGTGCTGTTCTCCACCGACAGACTCTCAGAGCATCAGACTCATTTCCGCTGGATACACCGAATCTCAGTTCTCCAGGGCCAAAACCTTCGGTGTGGAAGACAAAACACACGCTCATATTCTTCTATTCCTCCTCAGACTCACTTAACATCACTTTACATCCCATCTCGATCATTACGTCCACACCGATGGCACATGGGCCAAAATAACAACCCGAGAAGCAAAGCATTATATTCAAATCACGAGTTAGCCTTTCACGACTCCACGCACAAACGCCTTGTTAAAGTCACATTGAAGACCTTGCTTTCTCTCGGCTGTAAAAGCATAACACACACACACACATGCAAGTGTGCGGCTGTAATCGGAGTCTGCAGCAAACGTGTAAGAAATGTGCATAATTTGCCATTGTGTCTGAGCAGCCGTTTGCAAGGCTTTCCTTTAAAAGCATTTGAAAGTCAGCATGCCAACGGCTCCGAGCGCTCTGAAGAAATGCAGAAGAAAGCTTTCTCTTTGTCCTTCTCTATAATCATGTTTCTATGACAGCCTGCAATGAAATTTACTCTGAGTAAGAATCAAGACGTGGCTTATTACAAACACAAGTCCAGCACTTTTACTCTGAAAGCTGATCGCGTGGGGATTCTGGGAAGTCATTGGTTCCCTGTTAAGTGTGCATGTGAGGGGTAAACAAAGCTGAATTGTGCGTCGATATGTTTGTCTGATCAAGTGCATGACTGCGGCTCAGGGTCGCGCAAACCCGCGCTCGTTTGGCTGACGGAGCGGCACATCGGGACGAGGTCATTGGGTCAATCGTTCAGACACAGATGCCCAGGACAGATGTTTATGATGATGATGATGATGATGATGATAGTGGCATGGATTTACGACTCACCTTTCTCCGCATGTCCCATTTGAGCTGCGTCCAGGGAAAGAGAAAAAGAGCGATATATCAGGGATTAGCTGGCTCGTTCAAAGCGAGCGCTGATCCCCCTCTTCATTTCCATAACACGCTGGCATAATTACACCAGTCACTAATCAATCCCAGCCTCACGTAATTTGCCATTTGTCATCCGTTGTTTTTGATTATTCTAATAGAATTAATCCGAGGGTAAGACTCACTGATTAATTAATCAGCAATTACATAGACAGCTGTATCCCCCCCACAGACGGAGCTGTGATACGGGTTACAGATGTGAGCAATCGCAAGATTAGAAAGCGTTAGATGTGTGTAAATCATCTGTCTGAGTACAGGCAAAACTTTTAGGATTTCAGTCGATTAAAAAAAAAAAAAAAACATCTGACCCACAATAAATTATCTGTGATTATTTACAAAGTGACCAACAATACTAATAATAACAGTTATATGATAATAATGTTGCAGGAATTATAAAAAGTGATCATTTAATATTTGATAATGTGAGTCCATTCGGAATGATTTATAATGACACGTTTGGGGACGTAAAAACAACACTATCAAACCTCATGCATTTCTCTCAGTTGGTAACAGCTCTGTTTTATCCTCATATCTGTGAAAGAAACTAATAATTTCAACTAAACATCAGCCAAAATTATTCAAAATGTGCCATTTTCCCCCCTGATACACTGTGATGCTTTGAGGTCACATTTGTGCTCCAGCTAAAACCTACAATAATTATCATTTTAACATATATTTTAAAAGAAAACTGATACTGTAAAGAAAAATGATACTTTAAAGAAAACAAACTCCTGTAAAGAAACATCTTTCAAAATTTGAACAAACTCAAGTAAATCGGAGGTTTGATCCTACACATTTCCCTATAGTTCTGAAAAATCCTCGTGTGAGAATGTATCATTTGAAGCCAATCCTGACGGATACTAATGAACGCAACATCTTAAGAGGATTTTTGATTTTCTAAGATGTTGTATATTGTGTAGCCTACTTCTAAACACGCAGGACTTAAAATAATGTTTTCCTACGAGACGACTCGGGAGTTTTAAACCCGTACAACTCCGACGCATTTGTCGGGTCATTAGAACGATTGCATTAGAAAGATTCTATTAGAGCGATTCTGTTTTCTGTTTGTGTTGTAAATAAAGAGAATTCTCATTAGAATCTGCTCCCAGTGACGACAGACATTCCAGGCGGGCAGTTGAGCAGGGTTAGTGGGGCTCGGTGAAGCACTTTCACTCCGCAACTGAAATACCTGTGTTCTCCCTGTTCTCTAGCACAAAACCAGCACAAATCACCCCTACACACACACATGTCCCGTCCAAAGAGACACCTGGACACATAAACGAACTAACCGAGTGCTCGAGCCACACATAAAGGTGCGCACGCATTCAAAGCAACAACCGCATAAACTTTTGGTCGTTCCGCTCCAGGGATCGTTAAAGGTGAATGTTTAGGCACTTACCGGGTGTGTACTGGGCTCCTGCGCCTCCGAACGCAGTGTGCAGGACTACCATGCTGAAAATGATGGTATCCATATCTGTCGGCCGAGTTGAGAAAGTTTTTAAAAGTGTTGGGAATTGTTTCTTATTCCAGCCGATCCGCGCGCCCCATGCTCTCTCTCTCTCTCACACACACACACACACTCTCTCTCTCTCTTTCTCTCTCTCTCTCTCTCTCTCTCCGTGTCTCGCGCTCGCTCCGATACTCTGTTGCGCTGCGAGTGGCGAGAGTGAGTGCGTGACGTCACGAGCGCGGTGGCCCTTTACGAGTGGAGAAGCGCGCGCCCCCTACTGACGGACACTGACATCATCATCATCATCACTGTGCGCGCTCACCTCATTCTCCCTCTTCTCTCCGACAGACACTTCAGGTGCTGCTGCTGCTGGGAGAGCTTTTTGTTTAATACCACTACTACCTGACTGGGAAAGGTATGAGAAACCACTCTGTGACCACCTGAGCACTGCGCACTCAATACAAGCACTTGTGTTAGCCAATCACAAAGCCTTTCGGCATGTCAATAATTTGGGGGCGGGGTTTCGCAGAGAGGGCTAAATCTGGCAGAAGTTATCAAAACTGTACAGACTACTGCCTTTAAACTCTCGATAGTTTCGATTTATTTATTTTAGATATTTTAGATTTTTTTTAAACGCTACATTCAGCAGGTAAATTGCAAAAAAATAATGACTTTATGAACACTCTTCCATTGGTCAAATCAACAAAAAGCCCTGCCACAAACTCACACCATTGGTTGACTCGAACTAAAAGGGAAATTATATCACTGAGTCAGTGTTACTCATCAATCTGTAAATGGTTTGGGCTAGTAACTATAATATCAAAGGTTTGAAAATCTTTCATTTACTTACATTGTTTGAATGCTCGTTCATCATATAATGTGCGCTGATTTGTGATTGATTTTATTCTGAATTGTGATCACTCGTGTCGTGATTGCAGAGAAATGGAAAAGTTGACATAGGCTGCGTCCCCAAGCTTAAAAACGCCTTGGGAGGACACGTTTCAAGGCAGGACGGCATCAAGGCCCAATGTCAGTTTCACTTCCTTTCTCTTGAGAAACCTTCATCTGATTGATTTTTGAAGGCAGCGTAGACGTATCCTTCGCTGCCATTCATTTTCCACAATCCTGCATTCCATTCAGTGACAGTTTGGTAAAAAATAGAAAAATAAAAGATGGAGTCTGAAATTTGTTTTAAATTGAAATTTAAAAACCTTTAAAAACCTTACGGGTCAATTCGACCCCCTTAGGAATGAATTGAATGTGAGGAATGCTTCAGTACAAATAGAAAAACCTAAAAATGCTCAAAATTCTAACTAAAAATGCTAAAACTTTACCAATTTTTTATTGTATAAAAAAATAATGTCTAGATGTGTATTAGCCTGGAAATCCAGACCTAAATCTGAAAGATTAATGATCTGGCGTCGCCTAATGAAACTCGGCCAGCTCGAGGGGCGGCACCAAGCATGCGTTTGAAAATCTCACTGCATGCAATTGGATAACACTACGACCAATCACAACAAGTTATCGCTTAGCTAATAGCTACCAGCGGAGGTAACTGGTAGAATAGACTCTTGCCGTATCCGGTCGGCAAAATAGCAAAAACGCCCTTCTTGCAAAGGAAGGATTCGAGCGGCGTCTTCTGTTCCTCTTTTAGAGAAAAGCCAAGTCTAACTCGTTCACTGTAGCGGCCAAAGCCGTTTCAAACAACTGGTGTTCATCCAGAGCCATCTTGCAATGTTTACTAATGACTTCGACGTCACAGCGCTGTCGTCATCTCGCCTCTGGCCCGCCTATATCAGATAACCCGCTGTGATTGGTGCAGCTCGGATCGAGGGGCATATTTAATGAGCATCATTACTTGACATCAGAGTAACTCGCTGAGCAAATTCAACTTGTGCTCTCGCGAGAACTCTGGATTACCAGGGTAGATGTGTATCTGAATCAAGCGGCAACCTCCCCGTCTCTCTCTTGAAACCAACACGGAAGTGAGTTAAACTGCAATTCGTTGACTGGCCGCTTGAGGCTGTTGTCAGAAGTGAGTCAAATCTGTCTCTCCCCCATGTTAAAATGACCAACTTTACAGCAGAAAAAAACATGTTTACAGCCTGGTGTCTGTATGTGGCTTTGGTCTATACAGCTAATTTTGCCCTTCATGACAACTGTGAGGGGGGTGAATTTTTTTATAACTCTTCCGTTTAGTTGATTAATATTTAAAGTTCTGCAAGGGTGTGGCCACTTGAGTGACAGGTGGATTGCCGCTAGCCGTTTGTCTGCTGTTACTAGCCGTCAGTTCACCTCAGCAAATTTTAGCTGCTGAACTTGCCATCTCTGCAGTGTTTTGTGCTTTTTTTCGGGATTATTTCATACAATTTAAAACACCCATTAGCCTACTTCGCCCACGTCTTTGGATTCAGTCGTTGTCGTCGAGTATCGTTTGAGAGAACAACCAGCGCTGCATTTCAGTTGTTTTCCTCTGTGAACATGCACTAATGGATGTCTGACAATTTCGTTGCTTTTTGGAGTTATCAGATTTAAAAACGTCAATAAAGGCTCGTTCGTTCTGCTCTCACGGAACAGATTGATTATGTTTATGTACCGTCAGATGAAATCCTGCAGGCGTCGGAGCTTTCTCCGTCCATGCAATAACGTTAAATGCACATCCTTGAGCGCGGATTTTCTAGCGCATTTACTTGAACTTCATAGGCACTATATCTATGGAGAGGTGGCCAAAATCAGAATTTAAAATGGACTGAATAAGCTCTCTACGAACTTGACGAGCGATGCCGCGTTGACGGACCATAGACTATAAAAAAAGAGTGACTGACATGTATGCACATAAATCACTGTCTCACACACACACACTCTCAGAGTAATATTGTTACTGCATAATGCATTTTCAACTAGCAGAATAGTACAGAATCACGATACACAGTCTCACTTGTAGCCATGTCTTTTAACTATTATAATATTTCGAAGGGCAAAAATAGGAACCTTTAATTGAGCTCCTCAGCTCCACTCACGCCCCGCCTCTTTGCCCATTTTCTGTTATCCGGGAGTGACGCAAGGCCAAGATGGCGACGGCCGGCTCCGCCTACTTTAGGCTTCAAAAATGCTCTTCAGAAACCTACGGGTGACGTCACGGACACTACGTCCATATTTTTTTACAGTCTATGATCTGAATGCACACTGAAGAGAAATGGCTTTAGGACCCAGCGGAACAGCTCATTTGCTCCATATAGAGCTATAAGGCCATCTAGTGGCATGAAATATCATGTTATATTATTATTTTTCCACAAGAGGTCGGCAAAGACACCCAATGTAAGATATTTTGAGCTGAAATAAAATAAAAAATAACTGCAAAATCTCCAAAATAATTGCATTAAAAATGCAAAATGAAATAAAATAAGCTTTCTGGACAACAAAAAAATGTAAGTATAATTTTAGGGTTCGGGTCATTATAACCCGCGAGGGAAAGATATGTTACAAAGTGCGAGGGAAGGATGAGGGTTAAATATTCGCTTTCACTAAAGCTCTCTGTTTAGTCTAAACGCTGCCTCAGAAGTCTGAAATCAGTGTCGTGAGGAACCTGGCTTTGTGCGCACATGCTGCCTTCAAAGGCAACAAGTCACTGCCTAAGTTTTGGGACGCAGCCCTAGGCGTATGTGTGCATGTGTAGGGGTGTGTGTCAACATGAACAACTGAATACACTGAACCCAATGCGTTCAGGTGTGGAGATGTTGACGGGACGGTCCGTCTGCTCACTGCGTCTGGAGAAATGCTAACGAAAGCAGGGAGAGAGAGAGAGAGAGAGAGAGAGAGAGAGAGAGAGAGGAAGGAAAAAGTAAGTATACACGCCAAAGAACAAAGTGAATCAGTGAGCCGCTCGAGGCTGCAGGTATTGCAAAAATGAAAGAGAAAAAAACATAGACGAGCGCTTCAAACAGTCGCTTTGATAAACAAGGTTATGTGTACATAGTACCAGAGGAGTAAAGGTAGGCAAAGTTTATTAAAATAACTGTTTTCATCTCTCTCCCCCAGAGCTGATCCTGACCTCCCTGGGGCCCTAAGCAAAATTCTGTTAAGGGGCCGTCCTACCTGACCCCTGACCCCTGAGCCATGTAAACCATTAGCCATTGCCACACAGTCACACCTGACACCCAGTGCTCCCATTACAATCCTCCCTACTTTAACTAGTACTAATGAAAATGTAATTCCTGATATCAGAAATAGACATTGTTACTAGAAACATTACATTCTTAATATCAAGAATTCACATTTTAAATAGTACAAATTTAATTATTGATATCAAAAATGCATCCTGTGAATGAATAAAAGCTAAAATGGCTTGTCATAGCATGTCACTGTGTTTTAAATGATAATACGTGTGATACTTTTTTTAATTACTTTTTTAGTTATTATTTACTGAGGGATGTGCATCCACATTGACCAGTATGTCCAGCCAATCAACATTTTAAATGCAATAAGCCTATATAGCCTATAAATCAATAGTCAATACATTGCTTTCCATCTTGCTTTATTGCAGAGTTGTAACTAAACTGACTTGGAGACTTCAGATAATCATTGTCTTGTTTTAAAAGTATGTGCGTCTATAATGAAGCGTGCCATCACGCCCATACACTGTCAGAAATAGGGGTTCAGTAGGAGTCCATTTCTGTCCCCCAAGGTACAATCTACACTAACGTACCCCATAGGGCTTATTATTGGACCTCAAGGTACATGTACCTTTTTGAGGGTCAAAAAGCATTAAAAGGTACCTACACTCACCTAAAGGATTATTAGGAACACTTGTCCAATTTCTCATTAATCAAATTATCTAATCAACCAATCACATGGCAGTTGCTTCAATGCATTTAGGGGTGTGGTCCTGGTCAAGACAATCTCCTGAACTCCAAACTGGATGTCAGAATGGGAAAGAAAGGTGATTTAAGCAATTTTGAGCGTGGCATGGTTGTTGGTGCCAGATGGGCCGGTCTGAGTATTTCACAATCTGCTCTGTTACTGGGATTTTCACGCACAACCATTTCTAGGGTTTACAAAGAATGGTGTGAAAAGGGAAAAACATCCAGTATGCGGCAGTCCTGTGGGCGAAAATGCCTTGTTGATGCTAGAGGTCAGAGGAGAATGGGCCGACTGATTCAAGCTGATAGAAGAGCAACTTTGACTGAAATAACCACTCGTTACAACCGAGGTATGCAGCAAAGCATTTGTGAAGCCACAACACGCACAACATTGAGGCGGATGGGCTACAACAGCAGAAGACCCCACCGGGTACCACTCATCTCCACTACAAATAGGAAAAAGAGGCTACAATTTGCACGAGCTCACCAAAATTGGACAGTTGAAGACTGGAAAAATGTTGCCTGGTCTGATGAGTCTCGATTTCTGTTGAGACATTCAGATCTTAGAGTCAGAATTTGGCGTAAACAGAATGAGAACATGGATCCATCATGCCTTGTTACCACTGTGCAGGCTGGTGGTGGTGGTGTAATGGTGTGGGGGATGTTTTCTTGGCACACTTTAGGCCCCTTAGTGCCAATTGGGCATCGTTTAAATGCCACGGCCTACCTGAGCATTGTTTCTGACCATGTCCATCCCTTTATGGCCACCATGTACCCATCCTCTGATGGCTACTTCCAGCAGGATAATGCATCATGTCACAAAGCTCGAATCATTTCAAATTGGTTTCTTGAACATGACAATGAGTTTACTGTACTAAAATGGCCCCCACAGTCACCAGATCTCAACCCAATAGAGCATCTTTGGGATGTGGTGGAACAGGAGCTTCGTGCCCTGGATGTGCATCCCACAAATCTCCATCAACTGCAAGATGCTATCCTATCAATATGGGCCAACATTTCTAAAGAATGCTTTCAGCACCTTGTTGAATCAATGCCACGTAGAATTAAGGCAGTTCTGAAGGCGAAAGGGAGTCAAACACAGTATTAGTATGGTGTTCCTAATAATCCTTTAGGTGAGTGTATATGTACCGTTTCTTTTAAAGGTTAAGGTACAATATTGTACCCTTGAGGGTACAGCCCCAGTGACAAGCCATTGTACCCCTAAAGGTTGTACCCCTAAAGGTACAATTATGTACTTTATTTTCTGAGAGTGCACTGTACTGGTCCCCACTGATG
This sequence comes from Squalius cephalus, assembly GCF_949319135.1. Lineage (NCBI taxonomy): Eukaryota > Metazoa > Chordata > Actinopteri > Cypriniformes > Leuciscidae > Squalius > Squalius cephalus. The sequence continues at coordinate 1,831,542 of NC_137133.1, read as the reverse complement.
TTTCTGCTGGATAGTGCGCGTTTCATTTCGTGCACGCGCATATGAACGCATGTTAACGCGCGACGCGGTTATCTTTTCCGAGCTTCAGTTTATAAATAAACACCGTTGCCCTTTGTCATTTATCAAACATAATAAATAGCTGTATTTCACTCTCACTTTTTTTGTCAGGCACAAAGTCACAGAACACAGCCCTGTTGTAAGCAAGACACAGACAGACCAAAAGATGCACTGGTCAGTTCTCTCTCTCTCTTTTCGTGACCAGAATGATAGTTCTGCTTAATTTTCTCCTCGATATTGTAATATTTGATCGACGCGCTTTGACACGAGGGGAGGCGGGGCCTTGAGTAATGTCTCTGGTTTCCTCACAGCATCTGAACGCGCTTCTCAATCCACTTCAACCTCCATGGAGGAACAGTAGAAGTGTGGGCCCACTTTATATTGAGTCTTTAACTACTATGTACTTACATTACAAAAAAAAAAGGGGTTACACTTAATTTTACAGTGTCCTTATTACACGTTACATGTAGTTACTGTAGTAATAACTATAAATTGTGCATAATTATATTCAACTAACCATAAACCAAAACAAACCTTACACTAATACTATAGTAAGTGCATGTAGTTAAAGGGGTGGTATATAATGCCCCTTTCACAAGATGTAAAATAAGTCTCTGATGTCCCCAGAGTGTGTATGTGAACTTTTAGCTCAAAATACCACACAGATATTTTTATATAGCATGTTAAAATTGTCAATTTTAAAATTGTCAAAACGCACTGTTTTTGTGTCTGTCCCATTAAATGCAAATGAGCTGCTGCTTCCGGCACAGAGGGCGGAGCTTCAACAGCTTGCACTCACACAGACTTCACCAAATTTCAAAATCTTTTAGCCTTTTATGTTCAAACCGGAGTCAGACAAAGATGGAGAGACTCAAGAAGAAGTGACAACATGTAGAAGCAACAGGACATTTATGAATGGTTAGTTGATGAATTTATGAAGCTTATGTGTAGTTATCTTCTAGTCATTGATTAGCATATTATGTCTTGATAATCTATAAATCGTGTTCCGGGGGCGGGGTTTATGTAAATTTTAGGGTTGGTGATGTCACTAACCCGGGGGCGGGGTTTATGTAAATTCTAGGGTTGGTGATGTCACTAACCCGGGAGGAGTGTGGTGTAGTCTCTACCAGCCGTTTGTTGTAGTCCTTAAAAAGCGATTTCTTTAAAAGCAAATATCTCCCTTTGCTTTGAACTTTGAGCGTTGTAACTTTGCAGATGTTGTTTATGCTCAAACAGCAACATTACACACTAACTAAAGTTAGAAAAGTCAAATCATAATCAACCACCCCTTTAAAATCAGGTATTTTAAAACATAAGTACGTGTTAAAACATGTATGTACACAATAAGTGCATTGTATCAAATGATTCATTTACATGTTACATATAAATGACTCTTAATACAAAGTGGATCCCAGCTTTTTGATTAAATGGTTTACTGAGTTTTGGTTGATATGTGACATAAGGAACCGTTTGTCAAATTTAAAGTTGCAAGTTATTCTTCACCATCAATCTCTATACAGTCAAACTCTCTTAGGTTATGAAAAACTTCAAAACGTCAACAACAAATACCGTGTGCTCAAATCAGTGTTAATGGTTTATCTTGATGAGGTATGAATCATGAATGAAATAAAATATTCATCATAACTTTAATTTGATTTTGATTTTGTCAACATTCTGGACTGAATCTGTCATTGTTAGTCTTTCGTTTGTGCAGCAGTTGAATTATTAGAGATGATGAAGAAGAAGATGATATAGTTCAAACAATATAATTTTCTTGAATAAAAACAAAACAAAAGCAGTAATCCAGCGAGAGTGTACAGTGCAACAGTGTGTACTAAAACACAACCAACACCAGACAAAACTGAATGAAAAAAAACATTGATAATGAAACTAAAACTATGACTGAGCTTGACAGTGTGTGTCCCTCTGTATGTGTGTGTGTGTGTGAGAGAGAGAGAGAGAGAGAGAGACCGTTTGTGTGTGTATGTGTGAGTGTGTGTGTCTGACTGTGTGTGTGTGTGTGTGTGTGTGTGTGTGTGTGTGTGTGTGTGTGTGTGTGTGTGTGTGTGTGTGTGAGTGTGTGTGTGTGTGTGTGTGTGTGTGATATTGCTTTTAACAGTTATAAACGACATTAATATTGATTTGCTAAGATTTCAGATGCAATATGGCCATTGATTTTGGTTATTTTTGCTCTGTAAAATGCCAAAAAACACAGTGAACACAGGCATGCAGAGTGACACGAACAGTGAAATAATCTATATTGTAACAAATATTGTAACAGTGTTTGCTGGAAACATCTCTGAAGGACTGTGAGTTGTGCTTTCATACGACGGTACTGTGAGAGCTCTTGCAGTGTTACGGTGTTGTAGTCAGGTCACTGCTCCTGAAATACATGTAGAAATACATTCTAGACAGTAAATCAAAGTATCTGATGCAAAACCCCACTGTAAGAAAAGTCAATATACACACAAACAGATTTGCAAAGGTATTGCCTTCCACCTCAAGCCAAACACAAATGAAGAAACAGAATACATGCAAACATGCAGCTGTAACAAGATGAAGACAGCATCCAATACAAAGGAGGAACTTAAATACATGATGTTGATGAACAGCTGGGATGGTTACTGATGAGTGGCGGGAAATCAGAACAAAGGAAACGTGACTGAAGACAAACAAACTAAAAGTCCATGAAAGTTAAACTGAACATAAACGTGACAGTAAAATCACCTTACTTCAGGTTTACATCTATGTTAGTTAGTTAGTTAATATAAACTAACTAATGATAATGAATGGAACCTTATTCCAAATGATTATCAATTTTTTTTTTTCATTTCTCACAATTTGTTTCTCTGATCTTTGTATCTGTTACAGATGCTGTTAAATTGTCGGTAACACTTTAGAATACTGTTCCTTCATTAATGAATACCTACACAGAAACAAATGAGTAACTACTATTAACTAACAAGAAACTCTGATTAACGAATTAGTAAGTCATAGCATTCAGTCAAATGTGGTAGTTCACTATTAGCTAATCAGTAACTACTATTTTTCATACCTCACTGAAGACTATAAGAACTACTATATACAGGTTCATAATTAATATTAATAATGCATAATATATAAAAAGATAATGGTAACTCATTAGTAATGAATCAAGTGTTACTACATCATTCTAAAGGAACTAATAATAATTTGGATCAGTATTCTAAAGTGAAAAACATGATAACTACCTAATATTGACTGAAGTCATTGTAAGCTTTTAAGGCTTTTGTAAGGTTTTGGATAGTAATGAATCAAGTGTTACTACATCTTTCTAAAGGAATTACTGATTATTTGGATCAGTCTCTAAAGTGAAGATCATGGGAACACACTAGTAATGACTAAAGTGTTACCAAATCCACTGGAAGGAATTGATATTCAAAATCTTACAAAAATCTCAAAAGCTTACAATGACTTCAGTCAATATTAGAATTATCATGTTTTTCACTTTAGAATACTGAATACTCCAAATAATTAGTAGTTCCTTTAGAATGATGTAGTAATACTTGAGTCATTACTAGTGGGTTACCATTACCTTTTATTATAAATTATGCATTATTCATGTTAATTATGAACCTGTAGATAGTAGTTCTCTGGGAGGTATGAAAAAAATAGTAGTTATTGATTAGCTAATAGTGAAATACTACATTCATCTGAGCGCTATTACTTACTAATTTGTTTATCAGAGTTTCTTGTTAGTTAATAGTAGTTACTAGAATGTTAATAATGCGTTACTCGTTTGTTCCTGTGTAATTATTCATTAATGAAGGAACAGTATTCTAAAGTGTTACCAAATTTTCTGCTTGATGCAAATTACATTATTATTAGCATGCATCATATTGACTATTACAGCGCAGTGATTATCACACTGAATGATAAATTGTGGCTGTGTTGAATCTGGTCCTCATAAGCTTCAGTCTCAGCAGGATAATGAAGGTTAATTATGAATTAATAGTGTTTACAGTGATAAAAGTGTTCATAAGATTTGCACAGCGCTGCCCCGCCCAGGCGATGACCCCGCCCCTTCAGTCACTCACTCAGAGATCACAAGAGGACTTCATGTGATTACAGATGAGACTTGAAACGCTCTTCATCCATGTCTCCTCTCATCGCCTTCCCCCTCTGTTAAATGCTTGTTATGAAATGGATCAATTCAGCCCTGGCTTCTGGTTGGTTAATCCAGTGTTGCAGTCACACATATGTCTGCACAGTACCTGTAGAGATCATCTATTAAAGTCGGCATGAAGCTGAAGGTCTTTTCTTCCCTAATGTGACATATATCCGAGCGAAAAGGCTTCAGGAATAGGAACAAATGTAGGGCGGGGCTTGATTGTGAGTGAATTACATTGAAGTACATACAAAAATGTATGTAAAAGAATACAAAATAAAAAAAACTTTTAATTTGACATTATTACAAAGTGAACTTTTAAATATAGTTATGACTCATGAAAGTGAACTCTCGTTAATTACACTTAAGTTGGCTTTTATTTCAATTATATTATATTATCTATATATCTGTCACGTGTGGTGATACCATCCAAAACCGAGAACACAGGAATTCAGTCCAATAATACTTTAATTCACAAAATAGAGTTACGCAGGAGAATCTCACAAGAACACAAATGCTTACCACATTAAATACTGACAATTACCAACAAAGAACTGAACAAAACAGGGATTACTCATACACAGAATAACAAGGGAAAGTGATTGACAGTTGAACATAAGTAACCAAGGAGACAAACTAAACAATCAAGGCTAAACTGAACTGAAAAAAAAAGAAACAAACTGTTACGACCCTTCACTGTTTTTAAAAGTCTAGGGAGTTAGAAGGGAAACATTAGGCCACCCGTCAACAGTTATTAGCATTAAGCTGTCCAAGCGTGGTTTCTCGAGAGAGAAATCGCAGCTCATAAGCAAACTTAAGACACTGCTGAGTCACATCGATGTCACGTGTCTTTATGGGATTTTTATGGGTTGTGTGTGTGAAAGCACTCTCTGATTCCGGAAAATCACTGGCAGTGTGAATGAACCAAAATCAAACGATCCCGGGTCACTTTATCCATGTATTTTCCGGAATCTCTGTGTGAAAGGGGCTTAACATGCACATACATACATGCAAACAGTTTACCAAGGGAAAGAGAGCTGAAGCAGAATACAAGAAAGCAAGAAGTTATAACATTGTTTGTAATTCAGCAGATCAACAGCCTTGAGCAAACCATCAGTTTAGTTCTAACACGCCCTTCTTAAAAAGGGGTAAGGATACTTATTAAAGGGATAGTTCACTTTGAAATTAAATTTTGGTATGTTTTAGCTTACCTCAAGGGCATCCAAGATATAGGTGTCTTTTTTTCCGCAGTAGTTTCAATTTTGATATTTTAGGTCAAACCGTTCTTGTCTGTCAGTCATTTAATGCAGGTCTGTGGTCACTGTCTCAAAGAGCATGCACAGAGTCCAAATTAAAACAATTCCCCATCGTCCAAATTAAACAATTCCCCATCGTAAGTTCACATTGATGACCTAAGACACGAAACGAGCGGTTTGTGTGAGAAAACTAACAGTATTTATATCGTTTTTTAACTCTTGTACACAGCCACGTCCAAGTGATCTGAGGGCGCTCGCGCATCCTGGTGTGTGACGTGTGCGCAGACTGGTGCATAGATATATATATACACTAGAATAGATGCCGCCTTGCCTACGGCATTTGTTCCAATGAACAGCCGTAGCCAAGGCGACATCTAGTGTATATATGTCTATGCACCAGTCGGAAAAAAAGACACCTACATCTTGGATGCCCTTGAGGTAAGCTAAAACATACAAAAATGTAATTTCAAAGTGAACTATCCCTTTAATGTATCAAATTAATGAGACTAAGTTTGATACTTGCATGTCTCGCCCATTTGAATTAAACTGTCCTGATGCAATTTGTTGAGGCTCCAGATGATCTTTGCTGATGTTGTCTTGATGAGAGAAAACCAGTGGGAGTCACAGGATCTTTGGTGAATGGAAAGACAAGGCCACAGCCTGGCACAAGCTTGGGGGTCCTTAGAAAACTTCTAGGTCAGCATCATCTTCACATCAGGATTTCAGAAAGGGATTAAGAGAGTAAGAGAGTAAGAGGCTAAGAGGCGTGATCTTGTGATCAGTGATTTTTAAAGGGTGAAGATGTCATACCCTGTGAATGGTTGTGAGCCAATAAGAAGTTATTCCCTTTGGAGGGAATTTCCTTATGACCCTTTGTTCAAGCATGCCTTTGAACATGTAATTTGACTGTATGTTTAACAAAAGAATCTTCAAGATTCTTATAATACTAATGCATCACAAAGTTAGCAAAATGTAATGTAAATTAACAAATGGGGGATGTGTCATGACTTCGGTCTGATTGGCTGTGTTTTTGTCTTTTCTCTGTGTCTGTGTGCCTTGTCTTTGAGTACATGTGCTTTGTTTTGACAGCTCGCCGTGTGCTCTGCTGTCATTGTGGTATTTCTCCTCCCACTCATTATCCTTAATTATCTATTGATTTCACGTCACACCTGTTGCTAATTAATCCCTTATTAATCCTACTTTAGATCCTCTTGTGTTCAGTCTTCTGTCAGACCCCCTTGCCTTGCCTTGCCTTGCCTTGCCTTGCCTTGCCTTGCCTTGCCTTGCCTTGCCTTGCCTTGCCTTGCCTTGCCTTGCCTTGCCTGACTCCAAGTGCTGTTTTGTTTTTGTTTGCATTTTTATTTTCTGTCCTGCTTCCACGCTCTCCCTCTTGTCCTGCCAGGCCTGGTTTCCTCGACTGCCCGCCCAGGCATTCTCCGTTCAGTTGGGACTCGGATGCACCACCACAGACCCTCCCTATTCGCTCATCGCCTTCATCAGGAATCTCAGTCTGACTAGGACACTGCGTCCCTGGAGACGCTATATTCGGTCCTGTTTGAGAAGTGTTCTCCTGGCCCAGTGGACATTTATTTGGCATCCCTCTTTGTTTTTGTTATTTATTTTTCTGGGCTCAATGAGGGCAAAATAAACTTTTCTGTTACTTGCAACTGAATCCATGTCTCTCCTTGACAGGACAAAGATTGGAGTTTATAGAGACTAAACATGCCACACATATGATTTTGGTTAACCATAGTATGCCAGTCTGAAACATTAACCCAAAAGAGTTTAAAAGAGTACATAGGCCAAACCACTTAAAAGGAAAATCATGAAATGGGAAAATTAGATACATGTTCATACATTTCTCAAGTGGTTATATATAGAATATATAGGATTAACAGGGTTTATTTCTCCTTCTCAGTAAGAATTAAGTGAGAGTCACAACTCTCTGGAAAATCCTTTTGGGGATTAGTGAAAATGTTAGTTTTGGGGGAAGTTTCCTAGACCTTTGTTGGGAGAGTGAGTTTGCTGGATTATTCATTAAATATAATGAATAATTTGTGTGCGTCTGATTCGTCCAGATGCTACATAGCGCTTGCCAAAGGATGCCAGAAAAAAAAGTTAATTCTGTTAAATATTTGTAACACGTTCTAATGAATAACAATTAAATGTGTTAATTTTGAAACCCCTAATAAAAATCATGGTATATATATATCATATGTGTGTGTATTTGTTGATCTTCATTGATGTAGTCCAAGTAATCCATGCGTGTTCTTTGAAACACAGCAGATCTCAAGTTAAACCTGCCTCCTGGTAGGTTTAATTTAAGTCTCAGTTTAGTCATGGAGTAGCTCTAGTCTTCCCCCATGAAATCAGCTTTTTAAACTCTGGACTAAATTAAGTCTAAGAATATTTAAAACCATGACAAGGAAAGCAGATTTCTGTTAATGATTAATCCATTTTGCTCTAACATAATTTAATGCATGAGTGTGGAACTGAACAGATGGACATCAGGAAATGGATTGTGGGTAACTGGAAAGAGTAGGTCTGTTGTGATTAGTGCTGATCTCGGTGTGATCTTCAGAGTGAAGAGTCACGTTCAGCTCTATGTGCAGGTATATCGTGATTCATTGATGATGTTTTGATCTTGATTCATTGATGATGAGAATGAGTGAGGGGTAGAAACACACCGATACCAAGGGTTTTCTGTAGCGTTTCTGCGGCTACAATTACATTTCAAGTCCTCATGCACACATCCCGTTTTTTACATATCCATTTTTTTTTCAATGCCCTTTAAATAGCTGCACTGGTCAGTAAGGGAATTAGCAAGCACATTTTACTTCAGCATCTGTCCAAACTGATGATATTTCTTTCCACAATGTACAGTATATTAACAATTTCAACTCCTATGTCACAGGCCTAAAGCTCAACAGCGTGGAGTAACTGCGTCAGGGTCTCAAACTCTTTGACAGTGTTTTAACCTTGTACATGCTCAAACTGTTGACCTTCCTTTATACACACAAAGCATTCAACTTTTCCAGCAATGTTACAAATTCGAATGCACCATTTCAATAATGGGCGCTGCTCACACATGACCTCTAAACAGAGAAATGATGTTAAACTTACTTCTATGTGTGAAAGCACCTATTGATCTACTTCGAGCTGTTAGTGTTAGTTATTTGAATAGGTTTTTTGACATGTAGGCAGGGTTTTATGCTTTTTTTTTTGCTTTAATTTCTCTGATCTACATATGTGACCCTGGATCACAGAACCAGTTACAAGTCGCACTGGTATATTTGTGGGAATAGCCAACAATAGAGAGAGTGTCAAAATGATCAATTTTTATTTTATGGCAAAAATCGTTAGGATATTAAGTAAACATCATGTTCCATGAAGATTTTTTGTACATTTCCTACCGTAAAGACATAAAACATTTATTTTTGTGAGTGAATGCAGCAAAATCGCGAACATAAATGGACAACTTTAAAGGCGATATTATCAATGTTTGGATTTTTTTCAGATTCCAGATTTTCAAATAGTTGTATCTCGGCCAAATATTATCATATCCTAACAAACCACATCAATGGAAAGTTTATTTATTTATTCAGCTTTCAGATGATGTATAAATCTCAATTTAAAAAAAAATTACAAATGTGACTGGTTTTGTGGTCCAGGGTCACATATGTGCATTTCAAGACGATTGAAGGCCAATTATTTCTCAATAACTGCTTTCTTCTCATCTCCATCACTCTTTATCTTGCCCTTATTCCCCTCCTGAAGCTGAGCTATGATTGACAGTCTTTTCATTTTCGTCTGTGTCAGTGAAGAAAGAAAACATAGGGTCAACTGATATGTTTTATGAATCATTTAAGACATGTTAATGTACAGAAGGCTACCAGGAAAGCTAACTAAGTTATATGTACACATTCATTATTAATCTTATGCCTAATATGATGAAAACGGCTTCGTTAAGGTTTCTTTTCCCCTCACATTGACAGTTACTAATTATTACATTAGGCTACATGAATCCAATAAATTATTGGCCTATTTTCGAAATTGCGAAATTAGACACGTTCATTCGTTTTCAACCTCTTTTTGCAGGGTGGGATGTCTGCTAAAGTAGATTTAATACTATATTAGTCGATTATTTCACAAACTTTATTACAGACCTAGGAAAAATGACCTCATAGCTGGATACGGACATGCATGCAGTGAGGGATTTCAACATTTCTAAAATATAATTAATAAATAATTAACAAAATGAATATAATATGAATTACATTTGCTGTAATTACACACATTTTGTGAGCCATCGTTGGTGATACAGACTCTACAAATCCAGGCTTAGTGGATCTGTTCTCCGATTCTCCTTCAGTCGCATGTTGAGCCTCGTGCACCAAACCTCTGCTGAAATAAATACACTTTCTTCTCCTCAAGGACGACAGTTTGACATGATTGTGTACCTCTGACAGACAACGTATCTCTCGGAGATGGAGGTCGCACCTCAGGGACAGCACAAGTCTGTAAAACAGAAAAACTTGCAGGGGTTTCATAACATCTCTGGACAGTCCATAACACACACTGCTCTGCCTGGAGCACATTTTACATCTGTAATTTGTCCTGACAGCGGGTTATAAAGAGGATGAGAAGGTGCTGAATTGATCAGTGGTAAGCGCGGAAGTGCTTTCCATCAAACAGGGTTTGGTACGCGCTTCACCGCTGTGCAATTATCTGCCAGCCGCTTCTGCTGAGATAAATCTGAGCTCTATTAAAACACCAATGATTTTCCCTTTAAACTCTTTTGGATCCGTTCAATTTCACCAAGTTAAAACTGCAGGCGAAAATGCACATCACTAAACGTCCATGAATAAGCGGCACTTCTAATCGCAGCACTGCAAATATCCTTACAACAAAATCAATATTCTTAAGAGACAAAAGCGTGTAAGAAAATGAGACAGAGATCATGAATTAGTCATTCTCAGATGTTTTCTAATAGCATAGCCTATTGGGTTAAGTTTATCAGTGTCATGGTTAATTTGTTAGTAGTGGAACCCCAGAACTAATACATTTCAAGAAAAGACATATTGACTAAGAACATGATTTTCACCATGAGTTTGTATTAGGGGACGTTTACACAACAATGATATGCTTAAAATGGAGAAGTTTTCCGCATACCATTGTCAAAATGATCCCCATTCACATGGATCCGCGAAAACAACGAAAAACGCTGTAGGCCTATTCTGCTGCCAGGCCACTAGATGGCGATGAAACACTATAGACTAAACATGTAATACGCATGTGCATGATGTCATCATCTTCAGAGATTCGCATTTTGTTGTTTACACGGAGACTGTTTTCAAAAACTCACACCTTGAAGCACATTTACAAAAGTTTGCGTTTTCAGGCGCCCAAAACGCCATTGTCGTTTTACGTTTTTGCCAAGTTTTACGTTTTTAGTTGAAAATGGTGTCGTGTAAACAGCCCCCCCCCCCCCCCCAGTTAAGTGCACTGCCTTTCAAGCTATAAAAAAGACAAGAAAAAAATATATACAATACTTGTCTCACCCTAGGCCATCTTAGCAGAAGTTTCTTGGTTAAACAGGCACCCATTTTAATAATTATTACGGGATTTCAGTTAACTGGATGTGGCAACGCATCAGCTCACTTATTGATTAAAAGGCTGTGGAATGCTTTAGATTTCTGAACATGAGAGCACAATCCAATCGGCCCGCTATTTTGCTTTGGCTAATTCTATTTGCATGTGTAATTGCTTTGGCTGTGTCCATAACGTCATTAGGATAAAGCTACACAGCGATGTTAATGAGATCTGCTCTTATTGCTGCCTGCCTTCATCAGATCTCTCCTGCAGCAGATTAAACTCGCCTGCTTGTTATTCCTGCACACAGCTGAGCTGACAAATATGATAAAACCGAAAGCAAGCAAAACACAGGCACACCATGTGCGTGGCATGCTTGGCCAGTCATCTGGAGACCGTACCACGGCTGCGTCTTCACAAACCTCGGCAGAACTTACAGAAAAGTACCACGCTGCATTAGTACCTGTGTAAACTAATGGTACCATTGTAAAAACTTGTTTTTTGTGGACATGTACTAGTATTATTACCAAGTATTATGACATTATGTTTTTGACACTTATTGTGCCATTTTTTGACATTACATCATTTGTAATACTACAGTGTTTTTTTATTTGTGCAAAACAGTTTTACATTTAGAGGTGGAACAGAATCCTTTGTACCTTAAAGGTGCTCTAAGCGATGTCACATGTTTTAAAGGCCGAAACATTTTTGGTCACATACAGCAAACATCTCCTCACTATCCGCTCGCTGCCTGTCCCCTGAACACACTGTAAAAAAAACACAGTCTCTGTAGGCAGCCCAGGCTCCACAAACAGCAACAAAAACAAACTGGCCCAGCCTGGACCACGAAACATAACAAACAGTGTTCCAGCCAATAACTGACAAGAATGATTTGGGGGTGGGGGTTGGGGGGTTAGTGCGCGTGCACATGAAGGGGGGGTGGAGGAGAGAGAGGCATGAAGAGGGAAGTTAGCTAGAGGAGAGATGGCCTGGACAACGACTAACGTTAGAATTATATTCTCTTGAATTTTGATATGGCCGACACACGACCAAAGAGACGACGTTCCAATGAACAAATAGCAAAGAAGAGGGAAAAGGAGAAGGAACACGCAATGTTTACATCGGAAAAGCACGGAAGGGAGGGGGAGGGGACGGGATGAAGAGGAGGGAGTTGGCTTCGAACGTCAACAAGAAATGACGTCACCCAACATCGCTTAGAGCACCTTTAATAATCCCTTAAAAGTGTATTTTAGTTCCTTAGACTCCAGAGTCCCTCCAGCGGGAGTTCTTCTCTATTTCAGTGTCAGTGTTTCTGAACTCCCTGAAATGCCTCCACTGTAGTCTTGAGTTTCTTCCGGGAACGAACACGTCACAAGATTCCTCATTTAAATAATCAATGCGCAGAATAAAGGGGCGGGGCCTGGTTGAGTTATTTAGTAGTGTGTTAAACTGGTGTTTATGGTAAGGCACGGGACATTTCCCAAACACACTCAAAGCTCTCGACCAATCACAACACACTGATCCAGCCGACCAATCAGGCCACAGTGTGCTTTTCAGAAGGAGGGGCTTCATACAGAAAGGAACTAAACAGAGCGTTACTGACAGACTGGGAAGAGAGGAGCCGCAACAATGGAGAATATGAGGAAAATAATCAACATTCAAGCAGGAAAACCTGTTCTAGTAAAGACCAAAAACAAAATCAACACTTTGTAGGTCCCCTTTACCAATGACAAGCTGTTGTACCCCTAAAGGTAAAAATGTTTGCGCAGTTTTTTTGACAGTATTACAGGTTTTGGGATGTAATATACTATATTACAAAGGGTGTTTGTGCATGTCACATGTAGGCTACTACGGTACTATTATTGTGTCTGACAGTTACCATTGTACTAACATAATCATGTTGTTTTTTGACCATAGTGTTTTAGTATGTATAGCTGTATGAGATTATACTGTAATAGTACAGTGAATTCTTGTTCCAAAAGTGGTATCATGCTATGGGTATTTTTATCACCGTACTTTTATATCTTTTGATACTGCAATGTTCTTTGACCTTTGGTTTTTTTGACTGTTGCATTACAATACCATACTGTTCTAGACATTCATCATTATTAAACCATGTTATTGGATGTGAATTATGGTAGTAGCACAGTATCCTCTGAATACTGTCACGGCACTAGAGTATGGTAATCTAACCTTCAGGACGTAATAATCATTAGGTACTACCGTACTATGGTACCGACAGGGTACTTTTTGTTAAGGAAGTTCTTGCACGGTAACTCTGATTCTCTTCACCTGCCTTCATCTTTGCTTCAAAGACCAACCGTCCTATTTGCAATCCAAATTCTACGCAATTAACTAGTGTGTAATTATCTTCTCCAGCAACTGGAATAGCAACAAAATGAGAGCTTGTCACATGAAAGGTGATAATAAAAAAGGGCCTTTAACGTTGGAAATTAACATGCCACATTCTTCACCTCCGCTGCTGCATAAGTGAATGAGGGGAGGCAGAGAAGGCATAAATATTAGCGCTCTTACTGCTCCACACACACACAAATTACTTACTGCGTGACTTACTGCGGCTGCTTGTTTATGTGTCATAACCACCACCATACTGCATAAACTCATTTTCTTAATCAGTATTTTTGTCTAGTCTTAAAACAAGATATATTTACTTGCAGAGGAAAGCTGTTTACCATTGTTTTAAGAAAAAGCACTCTCAAAATATAGTGAAGATTATCATTGAAACAAGATAAAACTCATTGCCCAATCGAATTAAACTGAAATTGAATTTATCTTGTTGTAGGGATGTTTAGATATTTTACTACCGAGCAGATTATCCACAAGGCTTGAAAATGTGGGAAGATCCTAGAATTTTATGTATACAAAATGTAATAAACAAAGGATATGGGAGGGAGTGATGTGTGTATGTGTGTGTGTGTGTGAGAGAGGCGAACTATGAGTTAATGTGTGCTCTCTTTTAATTTTCACAATGGCATTAATCATAATCAGTAAGCACATTTTAATCATATCCATACAGACTCGACCTCCTTTGTTCCAGGACGCGACGGCTCTCGCTTCACGGCGAGCATGGAGAAGGATGAGGCTGGCATTGAGAGAGTGTGTGTACGTGTTGGAGCCGGAGGCTTTTGTTTCTCTCACACAATACTCTCTTTGTTTATATTCAGTTTAATGTGCTGGAATAACTTTCACTGCCAGACAGACAGAACGAGAGAGAGAGAGATTCAGCGGAGGGATGTGGCTCTGATTGCGTTTTGAATTTGAGATTGATCATAATATCCCCATTGGCCTCTCGCAGACGAGTGAAAAGTGCTTTCTCGTTTCCGTTAATGCAAAATTTGATGATAGGTCAAAATAACATATACACTCAAAGCACGTGATTCCCCATGAGCCCAATCACCATAAACTCACAACACCAGCACACACACACACTGTACGTCCTGCACCGGATGCTTAAACTGATGAAATTTTCATGAACTGCACTTCAGGTTTAGCACAGCGTTCTTTTGGTGAGGTTATCAGTTGTGTTTGTCTTTCTCAGTTTTGGATTCAGATGCACATTAAAAGAGAGAGACTCTTTTGCTCTTTGTCTCTCTCTCAGTCTCTCTGCAAGGTGTGTGTGTTTTGCTCCCTTTTACTTAAACTCATTACTTCAGACTTATGTGCCATCCAGAAACTTGCGCTCTGCAAGCGAACGTCGTCTTGTGGTGCATCATCTCAAAGAGGCACAAAATCTCTTTCTTGGACCTTTACCTGGACTGTTCCCTGCTGGAGGGATGATCTAACTCAGGGATGGGCAACTTCGGTCCTGGAGGGCCACTGTCCTACAGAGTTTAGCTCCAACCCTGAAAAAACACCTGCCTGTAACTTTCTAGTGATCCTGAGGACCTTGATTAGCTTGTTCAGGTGTGTTTGATTAGGGTTGGAGCTAAACTCTGTACGACATTGGCCCTCCAGGACTGAAGTTGCCCATCCCTGATCTAACTCAACCAGAGCGGCTGAGTCCGGAGCCACTTTCAAGAAACGGCTGAAGACGCCACTTTTTCGACAGCACTTGATCCAGTAATACTAACTGTAGCAGCCCTTGGATCCAAAAGAGAGAGTCTCGACTGATGCATAAGGTGTTTCTTTATTTAGTTCGCCAAACCAGCATGACGTTCAACTTTCAATTCATCCTCACCTTAGCACCGTGAAAACTGTATTAAAAAAAAAACATACATACAACAAACATTTCACACACTTGGTTTCACGGCTACAGACGTCATTACGTAAACAAACATTTAGGATGACAAACATTAATTACACAGCAAAATAAACCATACATATGTGCAAACAATATTCAGATTTATATATGAATAAAACATATCGTACCTCGCTGCGCTCACCAAGGAATGCAAACAATATACGATAGTCCTTTCTTCCGTCATGAAACGGGCGTCGAATTATTTAAGTTCACGAACAAACAATTCAAATAAAATCCATGTAGGCTCAAACACAGTTGCGTACCATTCACACCCGCCAGCTAACTTTTAAAAGCTCATCTTCTCTTGTGCAAACTACGGTGCCACCAAAGGGACAAATTTCAACATCACAGGTGCATAGGATTTCCGGTCAATCACATACAGATAACATTAAAGCGCATACAAATTATAGAATTATTTGAATAAAGTACAAACATTAAACAAATATTTTACCAATAACCCAACCCATATTTCATTTAATCAACAACATACATTAAACTCCAAAGTGGTCCTTTACACTCCCACCAATCATGTCATGATAATGCAACACCAAATAAATCCTACATGATTCTTAAGATCTTATAGACCACTTACTATCCCAATATTGGACAATTGTGCAAATAAGCATAGAGTTATGTTAATATGATGGGTTATGTATGCATGTTTGTTTGAGCATGTATGTATGTGAAAGTATACTTCATGACTATTCGCTTTCAAGAAGCAGCACCAACTTTTGAATGGGCCTCTCTATAACAGAAGGTTTAGATGGACACTGATGTTTTCCTGATTTCTGTTCTCCAACTCGTATTTTGACTCTTCGCACTAAGCCATCACTATCCATAAAGGTTTCCACTACTCGCCCCAACTGCCACTGGTTTCTTGGGAGGATGTCTTCCTTTATAATGACCACATCATTCACTTTGAGATTGCGCCGGGCCACATGCCACTTCTGTCGTGTGGAAATGTTCTGGAGGTATTCCCTCTTCCATCGACTCCAGAACTGCTCGATCAAATATTGAACTCGGCGCCATCGCTTTGTACAGTATACATCCTCACTTTCAAATTTCCCAGGAGGTGGAAGAGCAATTTTTGACTTCATTAGGATTAGATGATTAGGCGTTAAAGGTTCAAGAGAGTTAGAATCATTTATTCCATCTATGCTCAGTGGGCGGCTATTAACGATGGCCATGGCCTCGTAAAATAGTGTCCTAAGGGAGGGATCATCAAGCCTACCTAAACTTTGAGCCAAAGTAGCATCCAACACACTTCGAACAGTGCGTATCTGGCGCTCCCAAACTCCACCAGCATGGCTTGCTGACGGGGCATTGAAGACAAACTCACACTGATGCTCAGCCAGAAACATTTCCAAAGCCTGGTTGTCACACTGTTTAAGTGCTTCTTTCAATTCGTTCCTTGCTCCTATGAAATTCCTGCCTTGGTCACTGTACAGTTGGCGCACTACTCCTCTTAGGCTGATGAGACACCGTAAGGCATTGATAAAGGAGTCAGTGGACAGATCTTCTAACATTTCAATGTGGACAGCTCGGGAATAGAAACAGGTAAATATCAAGCCGTACCTTTTGTACTCCTTCCTACACCTTTTAATGACAAATGGTCCAAAGCAGTCCATTCCACAGTATGTGAACGGGGCAGATGCTTCAACACGCTCTTTAGGAAGCTCAGCCATACGCTGCTCTTCTACTGGACGCCTCAGCTTCCTGCACTGAACACACTTGTGTATCAGTTTCGCAACCAACTTGCTGCCACTGACGATCCAGAATCCATTTGCTCTAAGCTCCATTTGAGTTTGACTTCGACCTTGATGGCATACTTGTGAATGATAGTGCGACAATACAAGCTGGGTGATATGGCTGTCTTTGGGTAGAATGCGCGGGTGCCTAAATTCTTCACTAAGTGATGAATGTTTCAGTCTTCCACCAACACAAAGTATGCCTTCTTTAAGAATGGGATCAAGACTAAAAAGAGGGCTAGAACATGGAAGACTTTCCCCTGTTTCAAGTGCCTTTATCTCTCGACTGAATGCTTGCTGTTGGACAAGTTTTATCACTGCTTTAGCAGCACTCTCACGCTCTTTGACAGTCACAACATCAGTTTGACACTTTCGTCCAGACACTAGTCTCTTAATTCTTGCCACTACCTTAAGGAGGGTTGTCCAAGAGGATAACCTAGACAGGCGATCAAGCATGTTCGTGCAATCGGTCACTCTTATTGCAAATGTCTGAATGGTTTTAACCTCTGGGTCACCAACCAACAGGTCGGGTGACGAAGTGGGTTCCGGATGGACCTCTTCCTTCCACAAAAATTCAGGACCTGATAGCCAGGTTGTTGATAAAATGTCTGATGCACGGAGCCCCCTAGAGGCGTGATCAGCTGGATTTTCTGTTGTATCAACATAATGCCACTGGCTCGGATTGGTGTACTCTCGTATAAGCTGAACACGATTCGCCACAAAGATATGAAATCTCCGTGCTTCGTTGTTGATATATGCTAGAGTGACTTGAGAATCTGTCCAGAAGAATTCCTCATCAATCTTCATATTTAGCTCTGATTTTAGCAGAATGCTCAATCTGGCTGCGACCACAGCAGCTGAAAGTTCTAAACGGGGGATGCTTGTAATCTTTGATGGTGCAACCCTAGCCTTTGCCATGACGAAACTGCAGTGAACTTTGTTCCTGACATCCTTACATCGAAGGTAAGAACATGCACCATAGCCTACACTGCTAGCGTCTGCAAAGTGGTGCAATTCTATGCTCACAATCTTGCCAAAGTCTTGTGGGTGATAACATCTTGGGATCCAGACTACTTTAAGGCCTCGAAGACCAGCCTTCCATTCCTCCCACCGTGGAAGCAAGTCCTCAGGAAGCAGATCATCCCATCCAATGCTCCGACGACACAGTTCCTGCAGAATGCACTTTCCACTTAGAACGAATGGAGCCACAAAACCCAGAGGATCATACAAGGAAGCTATGACAGATAGAATGCCGCGGCGTGTGTTTGGCCTGTCTTTCAAGTTTATGTTGAAACTGAAACTGTCACTTTCAATTAGCCACTGAATACCCAGTGCATATTCTATTGAGGCTGAATCAGGATTGAGGTCAAGCTGTTTGACCCTTGACGCTCTTTCGGATGCCTCAACACAATGAAGAGCCTCACTTTCATTCGAGTTGAATTTGTGGAGTCGCAGGCCTCCTCTTTTACACAACTCTTGTGCTTCAACTACCAGTTCACAGGCCTCCTTAACTGTGGGAACACTCACTAGCCCATCATCAACGTAGAAACTATTTTCAACAAATGCCGCTGCAGAGGGATAATGTGCTTTGTATTGCTGTGCAAGATATTTCAGGCCAAAGTTAGCGCACCCTGGAGAGGAAGCAGCGCCGAAGAGATGGACTGCCATCTGGTATTCCTTGGGCTCACTTCCAAGGTCTCCCTGCTCCCACCATAGAAACCTCAGGTAACTGCGATTGTCAGGTGTGACGAAGAACTGATGAAACATCCTTTCAATATCGCAGATGATGGCCACCTTCTCCTTTCTGAAACGACAGAGAACTCCCACCAGGGAATTAATCATATCGGGGCCTGTCAGCAAAGTATCGTTCAACGAGATGCTACAAAATTTAGCTGAACAATCAAAGACAACTCTCAATTTGCCAGGCTTCTTCGGGTGGTACACACCGTGGTGGGGTATGTACCAAACAACATCTCCGACAGATACCTCTGGGGCTGGCTCTGCGTCACCTTTGTTGATCACATCCTCCATGAAGGCCTTGTAATGACCATAAAACTGTTGATTGGCCTTGAACTTCCTCTTTAAGTGCTGCGAGCGAATTATGGCCAGCTTCTTATTGTTAGGTAATGATGGGGGATTTTGGCCTTTAAATGGGAGGGGCATCTCCAAATGACCGTCCTCTTTCTGCCGAATGTTTTCACTAAGAATCTGTATGAAGCGCACATCGTCTTGAGAGACACATTTATCCTCAGAATTCCTCTCATTGAAGTCAGACTCCAGAACCTTCAAGATGTCTGCGGCTGATGGAACTGGCATCTCTCTCACTGCAACCCTATGTACGAATCTTTGACTTCCCTGTCTATCCAAGTGGGGATTAGCTGCTCCTATGATACTCCATCCCAACTCTGTCTTCTGTGCGAATGGTTCATTCTCACCACCAGTGATGACCTCAAGGGGAGCTAAAGCTGAAGGACAATCACAGCCGATCAACAGTCCCACTGCGCAGTCTTGAAGAGATGGCAAGTTATTTGCAAGATGTTTGAGGTGAGGCCACTGCAATGCTGTGGTTCTGGTTGGTATACAAGACTTATCAACAGGAATAAAGTCACGTGTGTATGCTTGCCGTAACTGTATATGATTTTCAGAATGAAAGCTTCGAACTAGCAAACCACACACACTTTGACTGGCTATAACTGTGTCTACAGCAGTCATTGTGCTAAGTTTCAACTGTAATGGTTGAGAAACTACATCCAGCTCTCTGACAAGGTCTTCCAAGACAAAAGATGAATCACTTTGTGTGTCGAGAAGAGCATAGGTAAGAATTTCCTTATGGGGTTCTTTCATAGATGACAAGAAAACCGGAACAATACTTGAGGTAGCAGAAGAATTCTGAGTCACTGCATGGGACAAAACTTTGCGGACTTGCTGATTTGCTTGTCCTTCTGTGGAATCAGAAGTGGAACTTCTCTTTGTTTCACCGGCTCTCTCCTCGCTCTCTTCATGCAGACAGGTTGGATGGCGCCGGCTACACACTCCACAGACATGCCGCGTTTTACAATCTTTAGTTATATGTCCCTTACGCAAACATCCAAAGCATAAATAATTTTGATGTATGAACACCCTTTTATCTCCCATAGACTTGGCAGCAAAGACTGGGCACTTAGCAGTGCCGTGCAGTTCATCCTTACAGACAGGGCATGGCAGCTTTGGCTTGAAGGGAGACAAACTTTCTGACTTAAATGCGTGATATTTTGTTTGGGCACTTGTACTGAGGGCCTTTGCCCTTTTAGGGAACCTTTCATCTACTGAGCTGGAGCTCAAGAAGGAAGAAGTGATGGGATTACAGGCTATACGGGCTTCCTTCAGCACAAACTTAGTAAAGTGTTCAAAGATTGGATATTCTCCAGATGCATCAAGCTGCTCTACTACGATTCGGCTCCATTTGCGGACAATCCAGTCTGGTAATTTTTTCAAGAGCTTATGATTTTCCTCACAATCATTTAAAATGGCCAATCCTTTGACATGGGGCATAGCTTCTTCACAGCTCTTTAAAAAGTCAGCAAAATCTCTAAGTGCCAGAGAATCATTAGGACTAATCTTAGGCCATTTCATCAGCTTATCTCGAAACGCTTTCTGCACAATGAATGGATTTCCATACCTGTCCTTTAAAACTGCCCAAGCACCTTCATATGCATCATCAGAGTTCCGGTAAAAGAATCCTTCCACAGCCTTCCGTGCCTCTCCTGAGAGGTAGCCTTTCAAATAAAGCATTTTTTCACTAGCAGAGATAGGTTTCCTGTCAATCAGAATTGTGAACGACATCCAAAAGTCAACAAATTTCAAAGGATCACCAGCAAACATGGTTGGTTCAGGAACAGGCAGACGATTTAGACTTAATGAGCTTGCAATTGCTTCAGCTAAGTTGGCTGTTACACTCTGAGATGATGGTTGCGATTGGAACAGGGAGACTCCTGTATCTAGTTGTCTGTTTGAATATGTAGCCGGAGTGGTTCTGACAACAGAGGCTGTATTTGGTTCTCCCACCATGTTCTCCACATCACCTTCCAGTTTATTGTATGTTCTAACTCGAGCTGCAGCCACTTTCACATCCATGCTTGCTTGCAGCATTTTTAGCCTTGTTTTCTCCTCTTCTAACTTCAGTTCCACTTCTACTTGTTTCTGCTTCATTTCTATCAACATTTGTGACTCATGGAGTTTCCATTCACTTTCCAGCTTAATAAGTTTGGCCTGTTGAGCTTGTATCTCTTCAATAGACTTTGCCTGTTCTAATTTGGCTGCGAGATCTGCTTCCGCATCTGCTCGCTTGCTAGAAGCCTTAGAGCTTGTGATTGACAGGTTATCTAATTTTATGGATTCTTCTGAAATAACACTTTCAGTGCTTGTCTCACCAAAGACAGATTTATATTCTTCACGACTTAAAATCATTCGCACTCTTTCTTTTTCAGCTTCCTCTTTAAAGGTCTCTTGAACTAGACCTACATCAAGCCGTCTACTCACAAGGTCACATATTTCTGTTGTCAGTGTGTTACAAGCATCCAATTTCTGCACAATCTCTGGTGTGCTAAGAGAATTTCGTTGAAGTGGCTCATAATTTTGATTTACACGGTCATATCCACTCTGAATGTGTCGGTTTATTTTATCAAGATCCTCCTTAAAACAGAATTTCTTAAGCCTAGTTCTAGCTTCTCGTGCTATCTGCTTCCAAGATTCATAGGCTTTCAAAAATGCCTTTACGTGCCTTTTAGCTTCCTCTTCACGCATTTGTTTGCCCTTTTCTGTAAGCTTTCGTTCACGAGAGACTGTTTCTTCTGAGCATCTAGATTCCTCTTCTGACATGTTTGTATCACTAATTGATGTATTTCTAGATTTAAGTGATTCAGGGAGCTGTAGTTATAAGATGGTGGTGTAACCTAACACTACTCACTTCAAATATTAAGATAGACCTACCCCAAAATGTCAAATACCAAAAAACACTTTAAATATTCAAGACAGCTTAATAAAAATTAGAATGGCTAAAGTTAATTTTCGAGATATACAGCTCTTTACCATACAGTTTCACATTTCACAAGTTTTAAATTTTAAGAGTGAAAATAAACCATTAAACATTTCATAATATATGTGACCTTTTCAAATATTTCACAATTCACTCATAAACACCAGAGTCTGTTATTTAGCCTTACGACTTGGATCAATCAGGATATGGCCATGTAAGTAAACAGTTCAGTTTGGTCGTTTTCTTTTTTTTTTTTTTCGATAACCAAAGTCTCTCACCGCATCTAGTCTCTGTTAAACGTGCTACCAATATACGACCTTGCCTGGATGTGTGGAACAAACAATGGCGACCTCCGAAACGAAGACGACACAGCAGATGACTCAGATGTAGCGTCGAGTTTTCACTGTAGCAGCCCTTGGATCCAAAAGAGAGAGTCTCGACTGATGCATAAGGTGTTTCTTTATTTAGTTCGCCAAACCAGCATGACGTTCAACTTTCAATTCATCCTCACCTTAGCACCGTGAAAACTGTATTAAAAAAAAAACATACATACAACAAACATTTCACACACTTGGTTTCACGGCTACAGACGTCATTACGTAAACAAACATTTAGGATGACAAACATTAATTACACAGCAAAATAAACCATACATATGTGCAAACAATATTCAGATTTATATATGAATAAAACATATCGTACCTCGCTGCGCTCACCAAGGAATGCAAACAATATACGATAGTCCTTTCTTCCGTCATGAAACGGGCGTCGAATTATTTAAGTTCACGAACAAACAATTCAAATAAAATCCATGTAGGCTCAAACACAGTTGCGTACCATTCACACCCGCCAGCTAACTTTTAAAAGCTCATCTTCTCTTGTGCAAACTACGGTGCCACCAAAGGGACAAATTTCAACATCACAGGTGCATAGGATTTCCGGTCAATCACATACAGATAACATTAAAGCGCATACAAATTATAGAATTATTTGAATAAAGTACAAACATTAAACAAATATTTTACCAATAACCCAACCCATATTTCATTTAATCAACAACATACATTAAACTCCAAAGTGGCTTTCTCTTCTATTCTATTCTATTAAAAATTAACACGTACCGCGTTAGATTAAACTGAGAAGGGTCATAGCACTTGCATATTGTTGTCCTACTGTTAGTTTAACTGCTTCTATTGTTCTCATTTGTAAGTCGCTTTGGATAAAAGCGTCTGCTAAATGAATAAATGTAAATGTAAAGGCCATTGACAGGTTGACACACACAACACACGTTAAGTTTCATTATCTTTGTGAGTACTCTCCATAGATAGAGTACTCTTCATTCATACCATAGACATAATGATTTTTTTTTACTGAACAAACTGTGTATTCTATCCCCCTCCAATAACCCTATCTCTAAACCTACTCATCACAGAAAAAACTTTCTGCATTTTCACATTTAAAAAAAAAAAATGTCAAGGTGCAGGCAGTTTTGAAATGGTCACAACCCGATTTTTTTAGGTTTTGCTCAACTTCTAGTCATGAAAGCAGCCTTTGAAGAGTGGTAGCACTGGCTGGAGTCTTGACTGACCACCGAAATCTTGAATATCTACGCACAGCAAAGAGACTCAACCCAAGACAAGCAAGATGGGCATTACTCTTTACACGGTTCAATTTCACGGTTTCCTACCAACCTGGTTCAAAGAACACCAAGGCTGATGCTTTCTCTCGGCAACACAAATCCTCTCCTCAACCACAATTCGATGAACCCATCATCTCTCCTACTCTCATTCTCCAGATTGTCCAACAAACAGAAGATATGACCCATCTTCCCTCCGCAAGAAAATCATGCAATGGTTTCACTCATCTCTCAGTTCCGGTCATCCTGGTATCACTGCCACACTCCAACTCATAACAAACCACTTCTGGTGGCCTTCCATGCAGGAAGACACAATCCCAAACTTGTCCAACTATGTATTCAGAACTCAGACCGAGGACCTCAGTTCACGTCCAGAGTATGATCATACTCAACATCAATGTCAGTCTCACCTCTGGTTATCACCCACAATCTAACGGTCAAACTGAACGACTCAGAAGGAACAGGCTGATCGTCCCAATTCTAAATACCTCCCTGGTCAATGGGTGTGGGTGAAGTTTGTTTATTAAGCATGCAGGACAACCACCCAGTAGAGCATTACAATAATCTAGCCTTGAGGTCATGAACGAATTAACTAATTGTTCTGCATTTGTCATTGAGAGCATATGTCGTAATTTAGATATATTTTTAAGATGAAAGAATGTGGTTTTACAAATGCTAGAAATGTGGCTTTCAAATGAAAGATTGGTATCAAAGAGCACACCCAGGACTGAATGTGAGCTTGCAGCCAATTGTAAGAAAGAGGCGGGGCTTAATCAAACTAAATTATTGGAGAATCCTGCATATGTCAGTGACGTTTCATCGGAAGATCCAGTTATGACATTTTCAAATGAACAAAGTCAGTTGTTTTGTAAAATCTGAAACTCACATAGATGAATAATTCATAATAAAATGCATTTAAAAAAATTACACAAAAATATGCATTTCATGTCAACTTTAAGGTTATCTTTGACTGTGTTTAGAAGCAGCAATGCTAGAGCAAACTCTCAGCACTACAGACACACTCATGCCATCATACATGCAAACACTGCAGATAATCACTCTGCCATCCACACACACACACACACACACACACACACACACGTAGGATAATCACTGTTGTGTAGACAGACAGCTGCATTACTCTCTCTTGCTCTCATTCTTTGACATCTGCTGTCACCAATATCTCTAATTGCAAAATTGGCCCTATAAAACAGGAAGAGCGTGTGTGTGTGTGTGTGTGTGTGTGTGTGTGTGTGTGTTACTGATGTGATAAGAACGAGCGCTGTGATCCTGGGCCATCTTTAATTGGACTACCTTGTCATCCGTCTGATCCCGCTGTGCTCATCCACTCTTCATTTTGCTCTCCTCCCTCCACATGAAGCACAGATGAGAGATTGTTGTCTGTCAGATGGACTTTCCTTTTTGTTCTCATCCATCTTTGACCCCCATCAGTTCAGGAAGGGCAGAGGGGCCGTTTGATTGACAGGGCGGGAACGGAGGTCATCAGCTCTGCCTGTCTGCTAGTTGGAACGGTGAATGTTGAATGTCGCTCCATCCCTGCTCACTTTTTCTTTCTCTCTTATTGTAACACTGATTTGCACTGGTTACATTCATTAGTTAATTGGCTTGTTCGTAAATCGGTTTTGATTTGTGTTCTCTGGCCTGCTCTTGTAAAACTTGATTAATTCGGTAATTATACACCATACTATTGTGATCAAGATTATTTTTTCATTGATCGTAATCCCCCTACACTTTATGTTTAAAGAGACACTCAATGGCCAATGATGACAAATGTCATTGAAATCAAACCTTGACGTGCCCTTGAGATTTCAGAATGAGATGGGATGATTTCAGCAAACAGATGATTTAAATTACATGCTTATATTCACACTAAGCTATCATGTGACTTAAAAATTCTTGGAAAATAGCACACAAATCATATGGACTTCTGTTATGATACGTTTATGCTGCATTAAGTTTTGTCTTATGGAAAAGAGCAGCATTAACATTCACTTTGTGTGTGTGTTCCATCAAAGGAGTTATACAGGTTTGGAACAATTCTTGCAAGGTCAGAAATGAATGGGGGCGTGTGACAAAAATGCCACCGAATAATTGATTTAAAAAAAATCCGCAAAATTCAAGATATTGGGGCAAGAGTTCTTATTTTGTGTGTATTCATAATAACAGCATGATTGATATTGATTTTATACAACAGTTCAGAAAACAAGAAGTTAATATTAAGTGATCTACATTTTAGACACAATAATGTGTTTTTGCTCCGCTGCATAACTGTTGCGCATCTCACTGAAGTAATCCAATTTTTTAACAAAACGGTTATATGAATGATTCAATGACTCACTTAATAAGACAGTGACTTGCCGCCACCTACTGCGGGCTTTAGTTTAATTTAACACAAATTTTTTGTAAACACATTGATGCCATCTCTGAGCTTCTGTGCCTCTACAAAGATGGATTTTGTTAACTGATTTCATTTCATTGGTAACAGCCCTATAGTGTCTTATTATTCTAATTCAAATGATTGATTTATTTTAAGAAGTTAACATAAAAGACAAGATTTTGACATATATTTAATGAGATTAAAATTTTATAAATTGCCCAAATAAAAATAAAAATGCCACTGGAAATCATTTTAAGAACACAAATATCGCCCCACCCTGGAAAAGTTCATTTAGAAACTCGAGGAACTCTATTCTCTACTTTATTCTCTACTGACCGTACATGACTATACTGTTGTTACCAGTAACATTGTTTTCATTTGAACATAATCCTTAAATATTCTTAAAATGTATAGAAATTTGAAATCTTCAGTAATTTAAACTAGACGGTCTATGGTCAGACTGCCAGCAAAAAAAAAAAAAAAAAATCTTTTTTTTTTTGCATATCCAGCTTTTATCCACATGGGCTTTTGAAAGTTTGGACAGCAAAAAAAAAAAAAAAAAATTTTTTTTTAAGGCTGCCTCTAACCACATTTGGAGGTGGTTTGAAATGCGATTCCGGTCAGATTTTTACAGATGCGTCTCAGTGGACGCTCATACTTTATTCAAGAGGTATGTCCAAATATTTCGGCCATGACTACAGCACAGTACATCACAATATATATCAGTCTCCTCCATCTGCGGAGTTCTGCACCGCAACTCTACAGGATGCTTATTTGGAGAGCGAGATGATGCACCTCCATTTGCCATCTGCATGCAGATAGGTTGGCAATGTCTGGACACACAAATCTTATTTGATCATGCAATTACGTAATAGTGCGGACATTCCGATTTGCCTGCAGTCTGAACATAACTATAGGGACAGGGAGAGATAAAGAGAGAGATAGTAGAGTGAATGAGGAAAAGTGAGACATTTGTTGGAGTTCAGGAGCCCAGCGGAAAGCATCCCCTATACAAACAGCACTGAAGAATAGAGTCCCAGCCTGTTCAAGACCTCATTACGACTGTAGGATAGAACCCAATGGAATACAGATGCATCTCTCTCTCCGTCTCTGTTTCCAGCGCTTTCTTGTGCCTCTTCGTTTGGACAGGGACCCCAATCGATACTTCTCAACTAGGTTAATATGGCACTTTAGAAGCAGTCTATTCATCGGCCCAGGAGTACACACTCAGATAATTGCTTTTTGAATTGGGTCGTACTGGGAGTGCGCGTGGTGTGACTGAGGCCTACCGCCCTCTGTTGGATCTCTGATAGTTTTCCTTTTTGGACATCACAAAGCATTCAAGAAAATTCTAGACCCAAAGACATCATCAAAACAAGTCAGTGGAAATGTGCTATACTCTATGATATAAGACATATTATAAGACATATACCAGCTGCTGGGATGAAATGTTTAATTCATGCTGAACAGACGTGTCATGCTCATTCAAACATGTGTCCACACAGCCTTAATTCAATTTTGAATAAAACATTTTTTTTTTTAAAAGCACAATGAATAAAGTTTTAAATGAAGCCTAATTAATTGTCAATCACACATACACACAAACCATTGGCATTTTCTGAATTCCACACAGTTACAGGACACAGAAAGTAATAACAATCTCATTATGTGCGAATCAGTTTTGCTAAGTTTTGTGCAAATTAGATTGATTATCCTTGACTCAAACATTATAAACTAACTGTAATCCTGCAAATATACATTAGGGCTATGTTTTTTTGACCGATTACTGAAATCAATCATAAATTATAGGCACTTGCTGTGCATTTTACCCACACCGCTGTTTGCTGTGGTTGAATGTGGATTGCAAATACTTTGATAATCAGTCAATGTTATGAGTGTCTAAAATAGTTGAAAAATCTTTGAATGAAATTTGTGAGGGCAAGCCAAAGCATTAACTCTACTTCTTCTGAGCTAGTTTCTAAAATAACATCAGCTTACGATTCAGACACAGTCCACGACTGTTGAGTTCTCACGTCCTACAAATCCCAGGACGGACACTGCTCTGAAATGAAGGCAGACCCCCTCAGAAGAGCACTTGGCTTTACAGCCGCTCATTTCATGAAGCAAGTTTCAGTGAAGTTTTACAGAGCTCCACCTTTAATAATCTCCCTTACAGGGAACCGATATGTTATCAAGACTTTCATCATAAAGCTTCTGCTGCGTTTGCTGAACACACGTGCTTTGTCCTCGTTTAAAGACATTAACCGGCTGCATTGGAGAGAGGGGGAAAACTCTTCACCTCCGCAGTTTCCTCATTATTCTCAGCGCCCTGTAAATGGATTTGTAATTATGGCCTGTCTGCCGCGGATCTTGAGTAATTGTCCTCCAAGTCGCTCAAAGAGTTTGCTGTACATTCGCTGACCATTGTCCGTATTATTCTCACTATTGATAACGCATGATGAAGGGCCATTACATCAAATTGTTGCCCGCGCCGGTAGATTCAAGACCACATGGGGCTCCGCCGCCCGCCACCCCGTTCTCCTCGAGCTCATAGACCCCAAGAAAGTGAGGTATTTTTCCAGCCGAAGCATGAACGCTTGAAATTACCAGCCTACATTACCCCTCGCTTCACACGGTTCTCTAATCTCAGTCCTCCTGCAATGCAAAGTTCCTCAAATCAGAGCTCGTCACATTGCCGCGCGGATAATAAGCCAACCCGCTGGCCAGTGTGCGCTCACTGCGCGTGGGCTGTCGGAGTTATATGGAGGTGGGAAGTAGCTAAACAAAGACCCGGAGAAAGAAAGAAAGATAGAAGAAGGAAAAACGGCAGAGAAGGGAAGACAGAAAATAGAGTGAATCCACTTGAGACATGGGCGGTTTGCCATGAAAAACTAAAGCGTATTGAATCTCATGCCTGCGGATTTGGCTGTGTTGAGAGGCTCGCTTGCCCGTGCCAAGTTCACAAATCCGTGCACATCTGTTTGCGCGTTCGAGTCTACGCTGGCTTAATGAGATATACTCACACAGACCCGCTCCAGTCCCAGCAGCTTTAGCCCGGATCTGCGGTGATAATGTTATTCTAATTAGAAAGAACACATAGCAGCAGCCAGCACCTTAGTGTCGACATCCTGACCTCATCGACTCTTATTACAGTATTTCTCACTGACTTAGATACTTTGCAGGGATTTTTTCATTTAGACGATAGAAACATGCTTAAAAAATAAAATATAATGAGACTTATTTTATTTATTTTTTCTGACCCCATTGGCAAGATTTTTTTCTTCTTTTATAATCATAAAACTCACTGGATTTTGCAAGATTAGTTCTTTTACAGCGGGCCCAAGGTTGCACAAGTTGCACCACCCTATGGGACGGCCCACCAAATCAGACAAATGCAAATATAGCTTTTGATCTGTTTTATGATATTGTACATTTATTAAAAGCAATCAGAGGAGGGCTGTGTGTTAAAAAGTTTGAGGAAGGGCTGAAGACTGCTGTATTGTTCCTTTATTAGCTGAAAGTAATGGTGTGTTATACACAAGGCGGCTTTAGTCTTTAGTCTAAAAGCAGAAGCTGACAATCAAATGACAATAAAATGTTACTTGTAAATTATTAATTACTTGATTCATTTCTATAGCTCTGATTGATTTTAAAGTATTATTTTGACTGCCCCTTAATTGGGTCATAAATTGGCATCGCCTGAACAGCTGAATTAAATACGCAAGAACATAATGTAAGTGTTTAAAATGCATGTGCATGGTTCAGTTAAAAGCTTGCCCTCATTGACTTGCTGTTAATGCAACTGTCTGCTTAACCACAGTGCTAACACAACACTGGCTGCAGCATTTAGTTTAAAGTGGAAATAAGATAGCTATCTATCTACAAGCAGAGCTGTGGACATAGAATCAAAGTTTAAAAGTTTGCTGGAGCTAACAAGACTATCTATAAAGCTCATTTTCAGAAACATCATGCCAGGTTTCATAGTACCCATATACTCTGTGTATCACAAATACAATGACCTCATGACCTTTGTCCAAAAGGGAGGTATGCACATTCATAACATGTCATGCCTGGATGGTTTGGCATCATTAATTTCAAACACTTTTGCCATAGTGTCATTTGAACGCATTTATAAGCACATAGAGGTTTGAGAAGATTATCAGTGAAGTGACACTTTTCCATACTCAAAGTTATCCAATGCCGTGGAATACTTTATGATGCATAGACATCTGGGCTGTGGACACATCCCCAACATGGATGACACCTGATGGACGAAAAATTGACATATTGTTGAACCACATCTTTAGGAATGCTTGAGGTTTATTCTAAGGCAAGACGCCTAACATGCATGTTATTATTAAAGGAATAGTTCACCCAAAAATGAAAATTAGCCCATGATTTACTCACCCTGAAGGCATCCTAGGTGTATATGACATTCTTCTTTCAGACGAATACAATCGGAGTTATATTAAAAAATGTCCTGGCTCTTCCAAGCTTTATAATGGGAGTCATTTTTTTGGAAGTCCATCAAAGTGCATCCATTCATGATTAAAGTGCTCCACATGGCTCTACAGGGGTTAATAAATGCCTTCTGAAAGTGAAGCCATGCGTTCGTGTAAGAAAAATCTCCATATTTAAAACTTTATTGACTAAAATAATTAGCTTCCGTCAGACGGCCGTACGCAAGTTGACTTACGCCAGAAGAGTAACACTTGAACTTGATGCACAACGTAATGGCAAATGAGGTTGTCCAGCCCTGTTTGTTTGAACCGCGAGAGGCGTCAAAGCTTACGCTACTCCTACATCCTACGTCATACATCATCAAGAGTTACTCTTTTGGCGTAAGTCGACTTGTGTGCGGCCGTCTGCCAGAAGCTAGTTATTTTAATAATAATAATAATAATAATACATTTTATTTAAAGGCGCCTTTCAAAACACCCAAGGTCACCGTACAAATAAAACAGGGTTTAAAATACATATCAGATAGCAAAAGCATTTAACATACTAAAAGATACAAAAAGATACTCAAAAAGGATAAAAAATTTGGTTTAGTAAAAAAAAAAAAAAAAATCTGGAGAGCGTGACAGTCAGGGAGGGTAACATTGCAGAAAAAGGTGGGTTTTGAGATGTGATTTGAAAATTGTCAATGTATCAATGTTTCGGATGTTGGGTGGGAGGGAATTCCAGAGGCGGGGGGCGGAACAGCTGAAGGCTCTGGAACCCATGGTGGTCATACGGGCAGGGGGGACAGTGAGGCTGATGGATGAAGATGATCTAAGAGTCCGACTGGGTGTGTTGACGTGGAGAAGTTCAGTTATGTAAGGAGGGGCGAGGTTGTGGAGGGCTTTGAATGTTAATAGAAGGATTTTATAGGTGATGCGGTGTGTGATGGGAAGCCAGTGAAGCTGCTGGAGAACAGGGGTGATGTGATGAGAAGACGGGGTCCTGGTGATGATCCGGGCAGCAGCATTTTGAACAAGTTGTAGTTTACGGAGGGACTTGAGGGGGAGACCAGTGAGAAGTGAGTTGCAGTAATCCAGGCGGGAGGTGACGAGGGAATGGACCAGGATGGCGGTATTATCGGCAGTGAGGGACGGGCGGAGACGGTTGATATTGCGGAGATGGAAATATGCAGAACGGGTAATGTTGTTAATGTGAGAATGGAAAGACAAAGTGCCGTCCAGGACGACACCCAGACTCTTAACTTGAGGGGAGGGGGAGACAGAGGAGTTATCGATGGTGATGGTGAAACTGTTAGCTTTGGCGAGGGTGGTACTATTTTAGTCGATAAAGTTTTAAATATGGATATTTTTCTTACTTGAACATCTGAAAGAAGAGTATCCTATACACCTAGGATGGCTTCAGGGTGAGTAAATCATGGAATAATTTATATTTTTGGGTGAACTATCCCTTTAGCACTGTTGACAAATAAAGCTGTCAGGAGCTGTTCTCAAGGACTTCAACTGGAAGTGATTGATTCTAAGGCCCTGTTTACACCTGATATTAAGATGCGTTTTGGATCGATCAGATCACAAGTGGACGATGCTAAATACAGGTGTAAACGGGGTGTAAAACATTTTGAGCTTGTCCACTTTTGACCACTTCCAGAGGTAGTGGAGAACGCATTCGACCAGATTGCTTTCAAAGTGTAGCTTATGTGGTCGAATGTGTTCATACAGCCACAAATGATGCCTACTCTATGCCTACTGATCTAATGCGTTAACATTATGGGAAGCGCTCTAGCCAGACGGGATTTAAACGTTGTCGGCTGGAGACCCAAGTTTGGTTTGAAGATGAAAACGTACCAAGCACAATGTTCTCTCAGCATTCCTGATTTCTAACATGCACTCAGTCTTGCTGCTGTTCCCTGTTGTTTCCGTCGTCTCCGGGCGCATTCAAATGTATATTGCTTGAGATTATATCGTGCATTAGATCGAAAGATCTGAAAAAACCCAAACATTTACTCACCCATAGACCCTCCCCTCGAAGAAATCAGGACAGAAGTGGTTGAAAGTGGGCAAAAGAGACGGATTAAAACAATAAGTGTAAACGGGAATGTGTCTCCCTCGTCTACTTGTGATCCCATCGACCAAAACACATCTTAATACCAGGTGTAAACAGGGCCTGAGATGATTCTAATGTTTGAGTGTGTGTATTTATGAATCCTCTCAGCATCCTTTTATGGAAAAAAGAAGATTTGTTCCAGAGGAAACTGAGATTCATTGGTCATTACTAATAATTTAATTTCTAACTTTCTAACTCAGACTGGAAATCACAATATATCAAAATTCCCTCATTCATTAAAAAGTATAGTTGGATCAAAGTAAAGATTTCAGCTTGTTACAAGTGGGTTTACTTTTCTTAACATAAAAAAAAAAAAAATAGTTTGACCAAATCAAATTTGGTCAATAGTACAGTGGCTCAGTGGGAAGCAAGACAGAAGTTCTCCAGTTCGAGTCCCGGCTGAGCCAGGAGGCCAATCTGGGTGGAGTTTGCATGTTCTCCCTGTATTGGTGTAGGTTTGGTCTGGCTGCTCCAGTTTCCCCTAAAATCCCAAAACATGCTGTTTCCCTGCCTGATGCGGGAATAGGCTCCCGTGTCCATGTGATGTGTGAGTGGTTTGACAATGGATGCCAATTTCTACATTCAGGTGAAATGACAAATTCTTTATACAATGAAAGATACAAAGCATTTTGCATAATAAATAAAAAAATGATAATTTCTATTTTTTTTTTTTAAATAGTGTCCACGGTTTCTCATGGACTGCTCTACCTTTGCCTGGAATGTTTCCTTTTTACCTGGCGCTCCATTTCAAGATTCCCCCGCTCCATTCTCTCTCCGGTTGGAAAGGATGGCATACAGTATGATTGGCCAGACCACGTTTAGACCGTTTCACATGAAGTCCATCATCTGAAGCTGTGTTTTTCACAGAGTTGACTGCAATTGTCAACATTCAATCACTTTCAAGTGTGTATGAAGGTTTCCCGTCTCTGTGTCCATCCGTAGCAACCTTTAAAGATCCCTTTTCTGCTTTTTGACCAATGCTGATTCTTTACAGAAGTCTTCACTGCTGGGAGAAACTTTATATGTGTAGATTTCATCACATAACTTCTCCAAAATGTACAATTGCATTTTTATAGTGTTCAGAGTATCAAGTTTTTTATTAGTTTAGTATCCAAATTTAATTATTTTATATTTTTCAAAATGTAATGCTGTGGTCAAAACATTGAACTATTTGTCTGAGAGTCACAACACCGCAACACTGACTCAACCAATGGAGTGAGTTTAGGGCGGGACTGTCTGTTTGACTGACCAATGGAGTGAGTTTAGGGTGGGACTGTCTGTTTGACTGACCAATGGAGTGAGTTTAGGGCGGGACTGTCTGTTTGACTGACCAATGGAGTGAGTTTAGGGCGGGACTGTCTGTTTGACTGACCAATG
Organism: Squalius cephalus; assembly: GCF_949319135.1. Lineage (NCBI taxonomy): Eukaryota > Metazoa > Chordata > Actinopteri > Cypriniformes > Leuciscidae > Squalius > Squalius cephalus. The sequence continues at coordinate 1,797,492 of NC_137133.1, read as the reverse complement.
GAGTGAGTTTAGGGCGGGACTGTCTGTTTGACTGACCAATGGAGTGAGTTTAGGGCGGGACTGTCTGTTTGACTGACCAATGGAGTGAGTTTAGGGCGGGACTGTCTGTTTGACTGACCAATGGAGTGAGTTTAGGGTGGGACTGTCTGTTTGACTGACCAATGGAGTGAGTTTAGGGTGGGACTGTCTGTTTGACTGACCAATGGAGTGAGTTTAGGGTGGGACTATCTGTTTGACTGACCAATGGAGTGAGTTTAGGGTGGGACTGTCTGTTTGACTGACCAATGGAGTGAGTTTAGGGCGGGACTATCTGTTTGACTGACCAATGGAGTGAGTTTAGGGCGGGACTGTCTGTTTGACTGACCAATGGAGAGAGTTTAGGGCGGGACTGTCTGTTTGACTGACCAATGGAGTGAGTTTAGGGCGGGACTGTCTGTTTGACTGACCAATGGCAGACAGGGTGAGTGTTCAGAAGAAAAATCAGTTTGGTGATATAGAAATTACAATTTCCCCTTCTATTCTATTCAATCTATTTTAAAGAACAACTCTTCAAAGTCTTATGATTGTGAGTGTGTGCATGTGTGTTTTGTAGCGACTTCTTCCATAGCAAACAGACGCAAGGATTGGAACAACAGCTTGAATTATCAAACATAAGACTGAGTCTGTCAAACTTTAAAAAGGAAAAGTAAAAGTAAAAGTGATGACGTGCATATTCACTGTTAATCGTCTTCTCTGGTGTAGGGCTCAAATCTCATTCATACTTTCACCATTCACCTCACGGTGGGTTTGACATTTGACATGAACGCCGCTGGTTCTCGCATGGCTGGTTTTCATTCACGATGCAAACATGTGAATGAGATCAGAGAGTGTTTGCCCTGTTCTGGGTGACCTTCTCTTACTCTGAACAAAGGTGATAGATGATATCTTGAGTGAGAAAATTCAGTTTCATTTCAACTGTAAATTACGGAGCCTCGCACATGACAGAGCGGACAAAAATATTTACATTGTGGCCACGAATTAAGAATTAGTTCCCACGACTTCCTCGTGCACAGTGGGATTGCGATAGTTTATCTACTCCTGCGATTAAAAATGTCACTATTAAAATGAAGTCCATGTTTCTCAGTGGTTGCGTCCTCTCTGGTCGTGAGCACCTGCAGTTAAACTATCTTTCCTTTTGTTTGCTTTTAAAGTGAAGCGGCCAGTTTCTTTCTTTCTTTTCTTGGCCACCAGCCATTTGTTTTATTTTATTTTATTTTTAAGACTGTGAGTGACAGAGAGCTATAGTCTATACCTATAATTGTTTTTCTACTTTTATCTTTAGAGCCATAAGATGATCCTTTGAGTCCAGACTATAAAAAGACAATGTAATTCATGCTTGTACAATGAACCATAAACAATTATTGCACATGCACCTGTGGAATAGTCCGCAAGACACTAACGGTTTACAGGAAGACACAGTTACAATAACTTAGGGCAATACAGACCTTTCTACTGGCTCTGAAAACACTAGGAGAAAGATGCCCAGGATCCCTGATCTCCCGTGTGAACCTGCCAAAGTCTTTCTGCAGGGAGGCTGTTCTGTTTTCGCTAGACTTTAAAATTACACGCTTTTCATTTTGTTTTGAAAAATCGGAGATATAAAAATGTCACTACCGGAAATGCATCAGTACCAGACATGCACAGTAGCATTCCAACGCGTTTGTCAATTGTTTAATGGACCAAATATAAAAGTTACTGAGTGGTGTCTGTAAACATGAACCTACGGAAGCCCTGAACCGCAACGTAAAAAAAAAAAAAAAAAAAAAAGTATGTAAAAAAAAAAAAAAAAAAAAAGCTATCATTTCGAGATTAAAGTCGAAATTTTTCGAGATTAAAGTCGAAATGTTTCGAGATTAAAGTCAAAATGTTTCGAGAATAAAGTCTTCCGTAGAAGTTGTGTGTGTGTGCTTGCCGTTATTTAACATTGCCACACAGGCATTCATGCGTGTGCGTGCGTGTGTGTGTAAATACATGCGCTTGTGAAGTCGAACTGCCGTCTATAATAGACACTGTACGTTCTGGATACATTTTAAGTGCATCATTCTGTATCCAATCATTTGGCCGGATCCCGTAATTTCCTCAAATATAATAACCACTGGTGGTTGAGGAAAGATTCCCTGAAATGATTGTAAAGCGCTTTTAAGTGTAGGCCTACAGTAGACATATGAAAGCACTATATAAATGCCTCATTCATGCATTCATTCATTCATTCATAAAGCTGGATATCTTGATCCAGTCTGACAGTATATTTGATAAAGTCCTATAGCCTAATGTCATGTTCCCAGACAGCAACATAGTGTCGCCCAGATTCAGCCCACATCTGGTACACGTGGATTCCACATGGCCCAGATGTGGGCCGGCTCTGGGCCGATACTATGTCGCTGTCTGGGTTGGTAGACCTGTAGAATATATCCCTTTGTTGAAAGCCCAGATAAAAGTAAAAAGCTATTATTTTGTGTAGATCCAGTTTACACACACACGCACGCACACGCATGAATGCCTGTGCGGCAATGTGAAATAACGGCAAGCACACACACAACTTCTACGGAAGACTTTATTCTCGAAACATTTCGACTTTAATCTCGAAACATTTCGACTTTAATCTCGAAACATTTCGACTTTAATCTCGAAACATTTCGACTTTAATCTCGAAATATTTCGACTTTAATCTCGAAATATTTCGACTTTAATCTCGAAATGATAGCTTTTTTTTTTTTTTACGTAATTCTTTTTTTTTTTTTTTACGTATTTTTTTTTTTTTTTTTTTTTTACGTTGCGGTTCAGGGCTTCCGTATGAACCTGACCAAAGCATGTGAGAGGAAAAAGGCCAGGCTCTAAAATAGGAAAGATAGTGCTGAAGAGTTTGGCTTTCTGTGTGGTAAGCTTTTGTAAAAATATATATATATAATATATATATATATATATATATATATATATATATATATATTTTGTGTGTGTGTGTTCTCATGTCATGGTAACATTCACCAGTGACTATATAGTTACATAGTTATTGCTTAAAGAAGTGTTCATTCAGAACTGAAGACCAGATCACAGATAAACACTTGATCTGACTGTTTGACCTTGATCATGTTGCAGGAGCAAATCTAATTTCATACTGATATTCTCATCAACGCAGAGAGAGAAACACACAAACTGAGGCAGTTATGAAAAAGTGCTGTTCATAATTTAATAGCCTATTAGTTGCTAGCAGTATGTTTATGATTTGTTTTTTACATAAAGTTAACTGACTGTCAAAAGTTGTTTACTGCGCTCCAGAGACAACGAAGGGAATAATAAACACACTGTAGAACAGCATCTCGTGTGCTTTTCATGCATGATTGGCCTGGTAAGTGCCTGAGCAATGAACATGGTGAATTATGACAACACTCGATGCTAGATAACATTTCACAGTCAGATTTGTGGAAGGAAGCAAAGCAGGCTCATTAACCTCCAGACACGGCTCCGTTTAACTTTATTAACAACCAAACACCACCAACCAGAGCAAACGTAACTACAGACACACAGGATTATTTGTAATCTATGTGTCCTCGAAGGCTGTAACCATCCCTTTGATGGAACATATCACCCCTGAGACACTGCAGAAACAGCCCAGCAATAATATCAGTATGTCCACCGCTCTCCGGCTCACGTCCAGCTGAGTCCATTTGAGCTGCAGGTGGAAAAGGGCAGGGAGCAGGAGCGTCATGGCTGCCCCGGTCACGCTGCCCGTGAGGCCCATGAGGAGAGAGAAATGAGGCACGTACAGCGCCATGATGAGGGTGAGGAGGAGGAGAGAGCCACGCAGGAGCAGTGTCCACCGCTCTGCCCCGTCTGCGGATGAGTCCAGCTTCAGGACGCCGGTCTGCAGTATCTCTGCCGCGGCGTAGAACGGCAGAGGGTACGAGAGGAGAGCCTTCGCCAGCAGACACAGGTTCACCCCCGTACGCAAAGCTGTGGGCAGGTTATCTGTTATCACCTAAAATAAAAACAATAGATATATTAAAGTCCACTTTAAGGGATTGTTTACCTGGATAGAAATGCCAGTGGACAGGTGCCAAGCACGGCCGTGGCCACCATGCACTTCCATGATTTGGAAAAAGCAGCTTGGATATTCTGCTAAACACATCATGTTGGAAGTGTATCTATGTTCCCAGGGTTAACATTGTATCTAAATCCCACCCCTAAACCTAACCTTGGGAAGTATTCATTATTTGACATATAAATCAGGGGAACACAGGACCCTGGGAACGACTCCAGTGTAATATGGGTTTAGAACCTGACAAGGTTGAGTAAATAATTTTAATTTCTAACAGGGTGAACTATCACTTGAATACAATGCAAACTTGTACTACAATTAAAATAAAACAGAAAGTTGTATAAAATTTTCATTAGATGAACTACTTTTAAAGGTGCATTGCGCAACATTTCATGTTAAAAATACCCGTTTTTCTAACCCATACATGCTTAAACAATTGCCTGATGGGCTGAATAAGCCCTTCTCTGATCACTGCGATTGCCTCTATAATCCTGTACAGTAAAATAAATAAGAGGGATTCGGGATGGAATTTGAGACTGGGCGTGACGTCATGCGCGTTCACGCTCACCTGGCTATGTCTGGCAGGTTTGTGTATTCGCCGCCATTCTCCGTATCAGCGAAGACAACTCGAGCGACAAAAGTAGAAGATGGATTCAAAGAGACCGGCTTGTAGTCCATTCCAAACCCCAACGCAAACTCCACGTAAGACAAAGACACATGCGTGTGGTCCATGAGCGTGCACACCTCTGGTTGCAGTTTCGCTTGTCGCCAGAGGGGGCATAGTTCTGCAAAAACTCAGAGACTTGCGCAATGCACCTTTAAAGCTGTTGTTAAATAGCTACTATACATGCATGTGATAAATTGTGTCCCACATGATTTACTATACACTGTGCACTTACTCTACGCACCAGGTTTCCTTACATCCAGGAGTATGATTGGACACTCCTGCCCTGCGTAGTGAATTCCATGTTGGCCCAGGCTGGTTTCCCAGCTAACACATTTTTCCAAACGAATCAGTTTTGGTTATGGAAATGTTAAAATGGACAGTTTTCTTGAAGTTACTGGGACGTTTTTTTTTAAGGTTAGAATTATGTTCCTGAAACATTCTTTAAACGTAATTTTTACTAACAACTCAACATTATAGGAACGTTGATTTGTCACATTCCAAGAACATAAAAAATGTCCAGTTTCCTTAATGTTAATAGAACGTAATTTAGTATGATGTTCATGAAACATTCAAACACTTGTTGTTAACAAGTAGAATCACTGAAGGAAAGAGCAACAACAAGAACAGAAACTTACAACTGACTTCAGACACATTGTGCAAAAGAAAAATCTGATTGACATGTCTGTTTCAATAACTATCAAACTGGTTCATGACTGGTTTAAATAATGATGAAGTTGAAGCATTAATGAAGAAAAAAGTAATAAATTCAGCCATTATAATAGAAATATCACTTGTAACATTGAAGAGATATGTGTGAGATCTTTCAAAAACACTACAACCTCTTGTGTAAAAGTTGAGACTCACTTAGACATCAACACTCATCACACAAACCTCAACAATTATGACAATCAAAAAAATATTCAAATATTTTCTGTTGTTGTTGAGTTAGTGTTAGTGTCTAAATAACACCATTAACTTCCTGCTCACAACATGTTTTAGTTTTTCAGAAAGTCTGATTTTCACAATAGTATTACATGGTCAGTAGCACAATATTTAAACAAATTATTAACAAAATACACTTCTGATAAGTGATTAGACTTCAGACTCTTCAGTGAGAGAGACCACTTCACGATGACGTTAATTAACAGTCAACATCATCTAATGTTACTCTGTCTCTTACATAGTAACGCAGGAAACACTGATCACCACAATGGTGACTCTTTCCTTCAGTGTGTCATCATTAATGATCAGTCATCTCTTAATTATCTAATAAACTCCAACACTGCTTCAGTTTAACACTATATAGTGTGGACATATATGAACACTGAGCGGTGTTCATTAAACACATGGGATTTTGCTGTGTAACAACCAAATTTAAGCCATTTTTATTCAAAAAGTGAGAGTTCATAAATGGCTGTTGAGAGAGTGTTTTCATTTGGCTTGGACCCGGACACAGCATTCGATATCTCACGACTTGACAAGCGTGATTATGATTATCATTCCTGGTGAAAAATCCATCATAAACCAACATGAACTCCATGTTGTTCCAGACTGGTTTATGCTATTTAGAGCTGGAATAGTGCTGGTCTTGCTGGTGGACCTGCATAGTCATGCTGTTCTCAAGCGAAACTGTAGCAGGTCCACCAGCAACCAGCCTCCCTTGCTGGTCCCAGCATGCAAAACATTCCTTATGCTGGTGACCAGCAATGCTGGGTAATCAAGACTTTTTAGACCCAGCTACATTACATTCATTTTTATGGTGTACCGTAAAACTTCAAATAATAGCCGAGTCCCAAATAGACGCCTGTCTCTTTTACACGCCTGGTGTGGCTACAGGTTTGGATAAATAAAGGCCGGTCTCAAATAGAGGCCCAGTCTGTTTTTTAGTTTCGGGTTGTATTTAATCTTCTAAAACCCGTCAGATCGTCTGTTTAAGCTAGTCCCATGGAGCAGATTGCACACGCAAGAGAGTCCTGGCATCTGGGCGGAGATGTTAGCGCAAGCATGCAGGCAGAGTTAGCGGAGGCCGAGTTAGCGGAGGCCGGAGAGGGAGAAGTGGAGGAGAGCGAGGAGGAGGAGGAATTCGCCAATGAACTTGTAGTTGAGGATCGCGGTGATGATGATAGTGATGAATATAGGGTCCTTTTGTATCACATGATTGCAGTTGCAGGGCTGCCAACTCTCACGCATTGAGCGTGAGATTCACGCAACTGACACTTTTCACACGCTCTCACGCCACACATCCATTTTCTCACACACAGAAAAATTGCGGAGCAAAGAGGTACTTTTAATATTAAACCAATTCTCAGCTCTTAGATTCCGTCAAATTTATTACGAAATTCAGCGCTTGTAAATGTGACCTGACAGATCGCTGAGCGCCTCAGTTCAAGTGCACGTGAACCGATCATCTGTTACTTTTTTATTTAAAGATGCAGTACAACTTACCAAAAGTATACATAATATCGACCAATTAGTGTTTTTCAACCACGGAAAGAGGTCAATATAACAGCAGGAGAGCAATTATGTCACATAACGTTACATTTACCTCAGGAAAGCCATATAATGACCATAGCATGTTCACTGAATAGAAAAAATAGCTAGAGAGGAGATTTTGCTGAGCACTATATTACATATGTATTATATTTTTACTTATGTCATTAAATAATTGTTATTATAACAAAAACTGCATTATATTTAATTTAATTTGTTATTTTTAACCTTTAATAATACCAGCAGATTGGGCCCTCTATGTTTACAGCATTAGGTGAGATTATTTTTGTAAATAAAATTTAAAATAAACATGTATCCAAATTAGTCAACATTGAATCAAAATCGGAATCAAATCACAAGAATGGAATTGAAATCTTGAATTTTTTGTCAAGCAATAATAAAAACTGTATCCTACCAGTTAGTTACCAAATGTTTTGACAATCACAATTACAGACTCTGTAATTACAGACCCCCCCCCCCCCCCCCCCCCCCACCCCCAAAAAAAAATCTCACTCGAAGCTAAACTCAAAAGTTGGCAGCCCTGCAGTTGTTTTACAGGGTAGCCTTCATTCTTTCTTGTTGATGTGTTTCTGGCAACTAGTTCATAGGCTCGATGGATATTACCGGTAACTTGTATTGCTCACATCGTTTTGTTTTTTTCCGTTAACTGAATGAATTGAGAATATCACCTGAAAATTCGATAATGTCAGCAGTTTTCATTCAAGCAGCTGATTTCTGTAAATGAATGTAAAACTGAATGTATATTGCAGCACAGGGTGAAGTCAGTATATACATCAACGATGATTTGAGACAATGTACACTCATAGAGAATAATGTGTTCGAATTTTAAAGATGTGGCGCTGCGCTTCTCGTCTGGTGTGCGGCGGAAATATAGTAGGCTAATTCTTACATTAACTGATTTGTTAAACACAAACACAGATTTGGTAACCTCCTACTGTCATGCTCATCTCAACACTAAATTAAAGGCCTGTCTCATATAGACGCCTGTCTCAAATACAAGCCGGTGCAGTTCGGCGATTTGGGAAAATAAAAGCCCGGGCTATTATTTGAAGTTTTACGGTATGTAGTTGTAAGCTGGTAATTATAAGTGTAGCCTGCAACTACAGTCATGTGGGATCAGTGCACCTCTTTGGTTTCCTCTCCCCATGTGAGGAAGGCCATCACGGAGAACGCTGTCTTCAGTACACAGGCCAGAGCGTGAGTCCAGTTCATCATGCTGCCGAAGTCTAACCTGTCTGTCATGCTCTCCTCCAACGTAGGCAGATAGATCTGTGATGTGTAGCTAAAGATAATCACCCCCACCGCAACCTGGAAGCCATCAAAGTCCACCGTCACAGCACTCAGTCTCCTACTGGCCCACTGTGGCGACTGACGGAGGCAGTAGCCAATCACAATGAAGGTGATGAGGAACTGGGCCAGCGAGCAGAAGAGGCTCAGACGCGACACCACTCTCAGGTCGTGGATCAGCATGCAGGGGACAAGGATGAGGAAGGTGATGGCGGAGCAGGTCGCCGGGGTCAGAGGCAGGAAAAACAGGCTGTGACACATCAGATTGCTACTGACCACCAAGTATAGGATGCAGGTCATCACGAGTTCCACTACCTGTGCGGCGTTCACAACCTTACCCCCGATGTAAGGGCAGATGTGTCTGCAGCAGGCTTTAGCCACGTCCTCGTAGGTGTGTCTGACGCGGACCGAGCGGCCAGTCTCGTCCTCTTCGTACAGGCAGGACACCAGGATCTTTCCAGTGTAGCTGCAGATGAGTGCGGCTAACACCAGCAACAGCAGACCGACGTACCCGCTCTGCAGAAGAGCGTAGGGCAGACCCAGCACAAACACACCCTGAGGAAACAAAGGCACACATCAGGTCATGATCCTCCTAGACAATGAGGAGATTAACTAGAGAGTCTCCTGCTTCTCAGACCCTGATAATCCCTCATGTCTCCACTAGAATTTATAAAAAGATCTCAACAATGTCTTAAACGGTGCTCATATAAAGTCTGCAATCAAAGTTTAAGATCTCATTTTAAACTTATTTTGGATCAAGATATCCCTTACGAAGAATAAGTATACTTCAAGTTCGTTTTTGTTTTAAATTAAGTATACTTTAGTAAAGTTCAAGTATAATATTTAAAGGATTAGTTCACTTCAAAATGAACATTTTCTGATAACTTACTCACCCCAATGCCATCCAAGATGTTCATGTCTTTCTTTCTTCAGTGGAAAAGAAATTAAGTTTTAATAAAATAAAAATTTCTATACTTTTTAACCACAATTGTTCATCTTGTGCTGGTCTGCGACGCGCCAGGCATTACGTAATCACGTTGGAAAGGTCACGCTGGACTTAGCGGTCTCCTCCATCTGCCTAAGGTCTTCATCTGTGTACTCCGGTTCAAGAAGGTAGGGAAGGGCGAAAAACTCCATCTCATTTTCTCCTCCAACTTCAAAATCGTCCGAGATCATTGTTTTACCTTTTTTGTTAAAGGGCTTTTGTATTAGTCTTCACATGTTCGCTTTGTAAACAATGGGGTGGTACTTCCACCTACGTCCAGCGTGACCTTTCCAACGTGATTACGTAATGCCTGGCATGTCACAGACCAGCACAAGACGAACAACTGTGGTTAAAAAGTATATAAATTTTTATTTTATTAAATGACCGATTGTTTCGCTAGATATAAGACCCTTTTCCTCAGCTGGGATCGTGCAGAGACTTTGAAACAGCATTGATTTGAACTTCAACATTCTGGTTGCCATTGAAGTCCATTGTGTGGAGAAAAATCCTGAAATGTTTTCCTCAAAAAACTTCATTTATTTTCCACTGAAGAAAGAAAGACACGAACATCTTGGATGGCATTGGGGTGAGTAAATTATCAGGAAATTTTCATTTTTAAGTGAACTAATCCTTTAAGTATACTTTTAAGTAGTAAGTATACTTATATCAATGTACTACTTGTAAGTGTACTGTTTCAATACTACTTGGGACTAAATTGGCCCACTTTTAGTGCGTAAAAGTATACTTTTAATTATGCTTTAAAGGAGAACTCCGGTCAATTTTAACATTGAGCTCATTTTTTTGTACATTTGGAGTGCTGTCAATACAGAGAACAACGACAAAAATCGGTGTTGCCTACACCGAGTTATTCTATTTTTAAAATTTGCACCCTGTTGACTTCAATGGGGCAAGTACTAAACCTGCTTTAGCCTCTTAACATCCTTGATGTGTCATTACAAGTGCACAGAAAATGTGAGTGATTCCTTCTGAGTGAACACGAGTGAGTCTGACTGCAGTAGATGTGAAAGAAATGTATAAAAATGATGTTATTTAAGCCAGCGCAAATACCTTTGTTTACATCCTGTTTTTCGGTTGAAGTCCAAAGTAGTCGATTGCAGAGTTCACACGCATAGGTTTAATACCTATGATCACACGCGTGAACTCGGCAATCGACTACTTTGGACTTCAACCGAAAAACAGGATGTAAACAAAGGTATTTGCGCTGGCTTAAATAACATCATTTTTATACATTTCTTTCACATCTACTGCAGTCAGATCCACTCGTGTTCACTCTGAAGGAATCACTCACATGACCTGTGCACTTGTAATGACACATCAAGGATGTTAAGAGGCTAAAAGCAGGTTTAGTACTTGCCCCATTGAAGTCAACAGGGTGCAAATTTTAAAAATTGAATAACTCGGTGTAGGCAACACCGATTTTTGTCGTTGTTCTCTGTATTGACAGCACTCCAAATGTACAAAAAAATGAGCTCAATGTTAAAATTGACCGGAGTTCTCCTTTAAGTGTAACAGTAGTAAACTTTGAGTACACAACTAGTTTACAACAATTTTTTTTTTTGTACTGCAACTATACTACAAGTGAACTTATAGGTATACTGATAGTTTACTAGTCAAATACGTGTAGCACATTTAGTTTATGAAAGTACACTTTAAAGTATACTCCGTAAACTACTAGTTATACTGCAAGTATATTTGTAAGTGTTCTTTTAGTTAACATAACATAATTTATAGTTTACTAGTATTTATATACTATTTTTGCACTTTAAGTATACTACTATATATGTATATAGTTTAGAACTTATATGCTGTTTAATGTTTGATGATCTTCTATCACTTTCTGCTTCTTCTTCTCCTGTGTTTTGATCTGGAGATTCTGTAGTCTTTCAGAAGATGCGTAACAGCACCCCCTACTGTATAACAGTGAAAACATGGATTCCCGGAAAATTCAGTCAATGGTGGGAAAAGTAAATTCCTAAGTACACTACCAGTGGACTAGCCTACACAAAAAATCTGATTCTCAGAATTAGGAACAGATCTGTTTTCTTTATAAATCAATATTTTCAAACAATGTAAGTTTATAAGACTGTATGTAAAGCTATGTGAAAAAAAAGTATTTGTTTAAAATAATTTATTTAAGTAATAATTCATTAAACTTTCAATCAACAGATTTAGTATAAGTATAGGCCAAATATACTTAGACCTTTCTGTCAGTACATGTAAGTCATGTATACTTAAGTGCAATTTTAAGTTTATTTCTGAGAAGGACATAAAGTCTATTTCTGAGAATTACATATATATATATAAATAGATTTAAAGAAGTATACTAATAGCACACTTGAATAAACTTCTTTTTCGTAAGGGATGTTTGCACCAGCTCTGTGATTCAGCACTCCAGTCACATCATGTGTATTTATACAGCACTTTATACTATAGATTGCTGTAAAGCAGCAGTTTTACAGTATTAGACATGAAAAACAGTGTCAGTGTCACTTTCAGTTAGAATTACAGCTTCAGAACTACTATAAAGCTGCTCTCCAGTGTGTTCATGTTTTTACTCACGCCTGACCTTGAGGGAGGTCAGAGCCACAACTACCTATTACATCTCTGTCATGGAAAAATGGTGTTAGCCAGCCAGTGTGAACTTTCCCTGAAATTCCAAATGAAGAATTCCTAATTGTTTTGGCATGCTTCGTTCAGAATGATATCACACCAGTTTATTCTTCGATTTTGCTCTTAGTATATCGTCTTTACTGTAAGTCAAGAGCTGCCTATATTAAGTAAAGCATGAGTATTACTATTGCTCTTAATTGATGTGATCAAACCAACTTATTCTCATTAGAGTTTGTAACCATTTCATGTTTTGGCGAATTGGTGGTGAATTTATTTTAAAGGGCACCTTTTATGCCCCTTACAAGATGTAAAATAAGTATCTGATGTCCCCAGAGTGTGCATGTGAAGTTTTAGCTCAAAATACCCAACAGATCATTTTTTACAGCATGTTAAAATTGCCACTTTTTGGGGGCGAGAAAAACGTTTTTGTGTGTGTCCCTTTAAATGCAAGTGAGCCGCTGCTCCCGGCACAGAGGGCGGAGCTTCAGGAGCTCCTGCTCAACTGTCAGGACAATCTCATCTCATGGAATGATAATATCAGAACAGAAACTTTCAGTAGCAGTGTTCATTTAGACAATACTGCCCACAGAGCCCATTAATATGCTGTATGGAGATGGAACAGGTATACTTTTAATTACAGTTATAATTTATTTGTCATTTTGCTTTTATCCACTAAGTTATTAATACAAGCCTGCTGTAGCAGACCCCATCCGAATGATGGCCAAAAATATACTGATTAGTTTTATGAAGTTTATTGTACTTCACACTAAAGATGAAGCATCCGTTTTACTCCAGAAAATCACTGTAAGAGCTGAATAAACACAGTACGTTACAAGAAGTCCTATCTATAAACTCTCTCTCTCCCTTATATTATCATCAACATACACAGCCAATTACACAGAAACACTTGTTACAACTAACAGTAAATAAATATACAGACCTTTTCAGGGGGTCTTAATAAACTGGTAAACTTTATATCCGTAAAACGACTCAGATGAACTGTAATAAAGTGCGCGTTCTCCCTTCCATTACTGCCGTGACCAGTAACGTTAGGCCTGTTGCAGGGCCGTTTCTAGGCATAGGCAAACTAGGCGGTGGCCTAGGGCGCAAACAGCTGGGGGGCGCCAGTGAGAGCCCCTGCCCCACCAAGAGTTTTTTTTTTTTAATTGATTTTTTTTTTTTTTTATAATGATGCAATGAAACAAATGGAGGTTTGTTTCTTCAATAATGTTGTGGATGTTTGTATTGAATCACTGCATGAACGTTTTGAGACCCTGAGTAAATAGTTGGTAGAAATCTCGCCTAGGGTGCCAAAAAAGCTAGAAACGGCCCTGGCCTGTTGCTCCGGAGACTGTAAGCTTGATCACAAACAGTTGTACTGATCCATCCTCGAGTAACAACAGGAGTAAATGAAGACTGCTATGTTCATTCTTATATCTTATAACAAAACACCTCAATCACTTAGAAGACATTCTTGTCTACAGCTGCTCCGGTGTCGAAACACTGGCGGACTGTGTCCAGCTCACTCAGGGCGGGTCTACGCTAAAACTGCAGTGTCAATCAACAGTCGTGGGAGGGGCCTGTGCAAAGTGACATCACATTGCCCCGAATCTGAGAACGGCTTGTTCTGAGACAGTGCTTATGATTTATGGGGATTTTTAAAAAAGCACTGGGTGGATTTTTATCATTATAGGGTGGTTGTGTACACACACTGCCAACACACATTTATGTTCAAACACCATGTAAAAGTGAATTTTGCATAATAGGTGCCCTTTGAGTCATACAGTGTAATTCATATGTTTACGCCGTGTCTACACCAGACGTGAGCGGCGTAAAGCTTCAAAAGCAAACAGAACACATTATAATCAGTACTGCTGTCTTCACTGGATGTGGCGTGACAGGACAAATTCCTGACCGTAAACTGATTCCCAGTTCTATTTCTGACGAACTTCAAGCGTACTTCAAGCTCTTGCTACTTCTGACATGAAGAACAAATGGTTGCTTTGTCATGTCCAGAGTAGACAGCCTCAAGCTGCTGCGGCATCCCGTGTAGACGTGGTGTTTTTCTCTAAAAATCATACAATTTAGTTTGAATCAAATTGTCTGGATTTATATGAAATCGTCAACTGGTAAAATAGTTATATTTTCTGTTACGTTCCATGGATGTGTATTATGGTAATGTATATTCTGGTGCTGGTGTTTTTCTTCTCTCTCTCTGTGTCTCTCTGCATGTTCTCTGCCGGTTTACCAGGTGCAGAAGAGAGAGAGAGGTGATCGCTCACACCTGCTGCTCATTACTGTGGAGAAGCTGCAGCTCAAAAGAAGCTTAGAGAGGTTACATTTAAACTAATAAAAGCAGCAAAATTTAGGCTTTGAAAAGTGTGAATAAGCACATACATGTAAATATTAGTAAGTCAGTAGTTCAAGTGGTGATTAAAGGACAAATAAAAAAGATGTGGCAGATTCAAAGGAACAAAGAAAGTAAATGAAGATATCTGTTTAAAACAATCCATTAGTTGGGAGTACAGGGTCTGGAGGACGAAATAGAAAAGAGGATAAGGTTATTACAAGAATACGAATAAACAGTTATCTTTACATGATTGGAAAGCATAATAATGGAAAGTGTGAATATTGTGGAGAGGAAGAAGCAGTGGACCATGTTTTATTGCATTGCCAGAAGTATTATTTTTAGAGAGAGAAGTTTTAAAGAATACACCAAGAGAAAATGGAGAGCAAAATATCAGTAATATTCTTTAAAAAAAATTGCAGGTGACAAGGGCTGGAAACTCCTTCTAGAGTATTTAGGATCAACAAGATTATTTAATAGAATTTAAGAATTATAGTTTTTTTAAAGTGGTGGGCAGATCAAGGCTTCGTGGAACACTGAAACAGTTGAAGCAAATGTGGCGTATTTTGTCGAGGCTTCGAAACAATCTGACACCCGTCTCCACGGTGACCCCTAGTGGTCAGAACAGTGTAAATGCAACAAAAACCCATGCCAAAAATAAAAACACCTTTTACAAATCTATTGCAAATTTTTTATTGAAAGTAAAATCTTTCAAATGCAATTATCTAATCACCTAATAAGATTATCAAGTGTCATTATGTTCTTTTATCAATTGACAGGATTTGTTTTGTTTGCTCTATGAATGGCTCAGCTAAAAGGCCAATAAGAGACTATTAACTTCCATTATTCATTGTCTAAATGTCTACAAATGTATAAAACTGATCAGAGATCAGGTAAAACCCACAGACACTTGTTCATTGGTTCTCAGTGACTCCTCATGATTCATGTGTTGACAGAGATTATCGCCCCCAGTAGTGAACCATTGAAATTTCGAAGTGTTTCGAAACAGTTATGACATAATGAAGCCTCGTTTACTGAAATCACGTGACTCTGGCAGTTTGATACACGCTCCGGACCATAGATTCGGAACAAAAGATTTGTAAAGGTTTCGAAGCTTCATGAAGCAGTGTTTTGAAATTGCCATCACTAGTTTTTTATTAGTTGGGTGTTTGTATAGATCCTTAGTCCACACTCCAGATCAGTGGGTGGCGGTAATGCACCCTAAAGCTGTTTGCCAACCGCCAATAAAAACAGTAGAAGAAGATTCAAACAGAAGCTTGCCTTCCAGAGTGCTGTGTCCCTCGCCTGCCTTTTGCTGTTGCACTTTTGCAATGTGTAGAGTTGAGACTGTAAGACTTGGAGAAATTAGAAAATGCCGGGCAGTCTGTTTGAGAAGCGACCACTCCCTGAGAAGACAAAGGACCTTTCTGGAAATTAACATTTGAACTC
This sequence comes from Squalius cephalus, assembly GCF_949319135.1. Taxonomy (NCBI): domain Eukaryota; kingdom Metazoa; phylum Chordata; class Actinopteri; order Cypriniformes; family Leuciscidae; genus Squalius; species Squalius cephalus. The sequence goes on along the minus strand of NC_137133.1, from coordinate 1,781,540 downwards.
TCTCTTGTGAAACCATCATTCGAGACGCAAGTCTCACCTAAGCAATCCTAATCTACATCTTTTCCCTTGACCCCCCATTCCCCCATTCCCTCTTTCTATCATGCTGAGAACACCTGAAATTCACCCAAGAATCTATATGGTTTAATGTGAATAATTAGCATACAGTATTACACATGTTTGGTATCATTTGAAATGTCTCAGTGCGACTGGTACAAAGGTCTCATTCCCAAAGTAGTAAAACAAAAGGTAATAAGGTTTTTAAGAGTTTAGAGATAATTGTCACACAAAGGAGGGTTGGTCTTCCAGGCAAATGGCCTCCTGCTCTCGAAAGGTGTAAACTCTGAATGCAAATTCTCATTGTTAGCAAATGTTTCCATGGGAAAAGAAGTTTCTGTCTATATAAAGAAATGCAACAAGAGGCTCGGGGCGATTCTGTACCTCAGATCAGCCCGTAATGCTGAGACTCTCAGCGTCATATACTTTCTAATGTCGGGTTCGCATCTCTTCTCTTTATTCCAGAGCATTTGATGTTTTGTATTGATTATCTTTGAACTGATTATGTAATTGGCATGATACTTATACCTGACATAATAAATTGTAAACATTTGATTTTATGGACTCTGACATTATTTTCAGTAAAGAATAGTCAAACATTCGCTAACATTTAATGATGCACAGATATCATTAAAACCTTTTAATTTATGGAGTCAGATGAAATAACGAGAAAATACATACGAAAAAATTACTTTGCCACGAGGAAAGACAGTAACGCGCAGAAAACCTTCACCTACTGATCGGCTGCCTCCATTGGGCCGATTGAGCTGGGCTTTACAAGACTGTGTGATATTCTCACTAAGTTAAAGCCTATTGTAGCCTATAGAGGTCTACCATTAGTGCTCATTGTTGATTCTACCTTCATATGCTCAAACGCGCTGGAAGCTGTAGTTCTACCAGAAAGACCCGGGAGGCAAAATGACGTAACAAAGCATAAATTTATTAACAGCTCAGCTAGTTTTGTGTTATAAAGTTCTTTGGCGTAGGCCCTGTCCGTAGCTCGCAATCCGAGGGTAACAGAATCTGAATCTGAATTTGTTTTCTTTTGGTAGTTTAAGTAGTTTTACTCCCTAATTAGTCAGAGGGTACTTTTGCTTGTTATTTTGGCGTTACCCCCTCCTGAAGTCTGCGTTGCTTCCTTTTGATTTACTTTGTCAATTATACATATTTTATCGATAAATCTTTGTAAATTGAATGAGTCTGTTGTGCGGGGCAGGGGATGGGCACACTCCCTCACCCCAGATCTTTTTATTTATATTTTCACTGTTTATTCCTTTACCCTAGACAAGCTTTACACCTGGGATGTAACATTTCTCATGAGATCAGGTTGGATCAAACACCTAACATTCAGTTTGATCGTGTGCATCTTCCTGCAGTGTTTTTCCTCCAAACATGAAAGATTCCTCAAATCAGGCCAGCAACATTCACATTTTGGTTTTATTGTTACTCTTATTTGTTACTTCTCCTAAATCAGTCCATCCATCCAGTTGTCCTCTGTAGGGTCACAGGGATGCTGGAGTCTATCCCAGATTCTCAGACTGAAGGCAGGGAAACTCCTTGGAAGGATGGCCAGTCCATCACAGGACTAACACACACAGACTACTCCTAAATCATTCTATGATAAACGAGAGGCAAAGTTGATACGTGAATGAACCATAATGGAGAACTCCATTATGCAATGAAAAAGCAAATTCTGAGCACATACAGGGGTTACGCTTGTGTCATCCGCATATAAAGACGACTAGGAGAGATTTTACAAACACACACACACACACAGCTGTGAGAAAAACACAGTCACAGCCGTACAGCAGATGGGAGTAATGAAATCACACCCTCTCACACACCCCTCCACTAATGAAGTCACAGTCATCTCTAAAGAGGCGCTAAGTGACAGATATTTTATCTTGACTGTAATTGTTTGTAAATTGCTTTGTGTTAGACACAATGAATAAAGATACAACACTGCATTCATTTCCTCTCAGGGTCCTAATGACTGTATCTCTTGTGAACAGACGACAGCTCATCATCCACACACACACACACACACGAAAGAGAGAAAGAGGAGTCCAGACTCTAGTGAGCTGCCGACCCAGACAACACTCAAGCTTCAGAAACACACTTCTGACGGCTGCACCAAATGTTAGCTATGTTGGCCAAAACTCTGCTTGTGTTGCACTGTGACAAGCTCTGTGAATAAGATGGCAGATGGGGTCAAAAGTAACAAATACAAATTTATTTCATTCATTAATTATGCATAACAATTTGTGTTTTTTTAATGCTCATTGGGGAAACATAATTAGTTTAGCAACACATGTAGATGTCAAGCACAGGGAGGTCTACAGCACCTGGAGAGAGCTATCCATTAGCATTCCCATTCGTCTCAATGAGATTTATTTTCCCAAACCAGTTAAGCGCAAATTCCACCCTGAGCATAACCAACTGAACCTTGACCTCCTGGTCAAACTCTACTGGAGTCAACCAACCCGATCTCACAACCAATTCGTATGAATTTTACGAGGTGGCTAATTCGTACGAATTCATACGACCTCACTTGTACGAATTTGTAAGATTTTTGGTAAATTGTACATATTTTACGAGTTGCCCAATTTGTATGAATTCGTACGAATGACCAAGCCCTGCCTAAACCTAAACCTAACTGTCACTTGGGTTTAGACAAATCGTACAAGTGAGGTTGTACGAATTCGTACGAGTGAGGTCGTTCGAAATCATATGAATCAGCCACATTTTACTCACTCGTAAGAATACGTTCGAATTGGTCGTGAGATAGCGTTGAGTCAACCGAGAGTCAAATCTCCTGTGTGTTTAACGTGAGGAGCAGAAGAGTGTTTGTGCAGACTTCAGTGGGATGCTACCTTAGAAGATAGCAGACAGCGAGGGTTTGTCAGAGGAAAGATAGATTCACAGAGAGTGAGACAGATGGGTGAAGAGGGAAAGAGAGGCACATTACGCTCTAAAGTAAAGCAGAAGGATGAATTAAACAAGCTCAAGCAGCAATAACGAGCAGTGTGATCATTAACAGCTCTAAATATTACCCTCAGCCTCAAATGGGAACGAGCAGATGAGGTAATGGGGTGTCATTCACATAAACAAGGATTTATGCTGCTATAAAGTAAATAAGGCATATTCAAACGCACACAAACAGTCATGCAATCACTCCAAGCATGCAGGATCTGAGGGTAGAAAACTGGCTGATGATCGTTTACTTAACATTTTAATTTAGGAGCATAACATAACACTTCCCAAACACTTCACACTTCTGAGAGAAGCATTTCAGCCAAAAAACCTGCATCTTCATCATAGCTATACTCTAGTTTAGATACTTTCCTTATATCCCATTGCCTAAAACAAGAAACTATTTGCATTTTTGATGTATTCATAATAATGAAGTCTTGTTATCTTGGATAATTGCTTCACAAGTAAATTCTTGTTTTAAAAATGTGTAGATATTCCATATTGTTTTCTTGCAAAATCAGTGTTTGTCTGGCGCAATTAATGTTGCATTATTACAGCTCACAAGAAGCAGGTGGTAAACAGACTTTAATGTTTATTTGTGTTTTCCGCTGATGATCGATGACAAATGTATGAGTGTTCTGAGCAGTTATTATATTCAGATCTGATTGCGGTGAGTGTGTGTTGGCAGTGCGCTGATGCAGTAAGTGTGCGAGATCGTGTTGGTCTGCTGCATCCTCAAAACCCAACACTCAGATTAATCTAGCCTCTTTTATTTTGGCACCGATATCTGATTTACATAATTCATTTTCTGAATCGGCTGCTAAAACAACACAGACAGCATGTGCAAATACGTGACACTCCCAGCAAGAGTAATTCATTTTTAGTGTGTTGTGGTGTGTGTACATTACCTGCACATTAGCTTAGCAATATTCCCAAGAACTTATCATTGCATTTTTTTATACACTACCCGTCCAAAAAAAAAAAAAAAGTCACTGTTTGGATTTAAACGGGCAAATACTTAAGGGTCTATGATTAGATCATTATTGCAGTGATTATCATGTTTCTAGCATTTTATATGTTTGGCATCAGTTCTTCTAACCCTAATTGATGGAGTGTGTAGCTTTTTCTTTCTTAAACAACCATCATGGCCATATTCCAGCATGACCATATCAAGATTCATCCGGCTCAGATTGTGAAAGAATGGATGTGAGGAGCATGAAGAAGCTTAAATTCACTGAAAGTCTTTGAGACGTGCTGGAGGAGACTTTACAGAGGGATGGACTCTTGCATTGTCCATACATGATCTTGACCAAAAACTGATGCACCTCTTGAAATAAATGTTGTGATGTTACTTCCATCAAGAGGTGCATCAATGTTTGGTCAAGATCTTGTACTGAATAAATCTTGACATTGTCATGCTGGAATATGGCTATGATGTGTCTTCATACATGGTTGATTAGGAAATGAAAAGCTACGCACTCCATCAATTAGTGTTAGAAGAACTGATGCCAAACAATAACATGCAAGAAACATAATAATCACTGCAATAATGATCCAGTCATAGAATCTTAAGCATTTGCCTATTTAAATAGCAACTTTTTTTTTTTTTTGGCCGGGCAGTGTCGTACCAATGACAATATGCTTACAGATATGTGATGCAGGTCTGAGTGTGTGTGTGTGTGTGCTCACCTGTATGGCATTGGTGACGTTCCAACCCGCCTCCCATGTAGTGATTTTCGTCCGTGTGCCGGGAGCGCCGTCCTCCAGGTTTTCTGGACTAGAAGCCTGAGAGTCTCCATACGTCTGAGCCAGCTCATCCCTGTCCACCAAACCTCGGTTCTCCTCAGCATCCGCACAGAAGCGCTTCATCCAGAGAGCCTCCGCATGGGTCTTCACCCACGAAAGCTGGAAACGGGACATTGCTCAGCCACTCAATGAGGAAAGAGTGCACAGGAGAGCAAAACTGCTTGGCTTTCACACCTTTACTTCACACGAAGTGTCTCAATCCCGCCAAACTCAACTGACATCCATCAGGAATGTGGTAGTGTCCGGCCGGATGTCAGTCTGAGCACTGCGAGTGCATAACCGAGATCCGGGCCATCGACCCTGTGAGGAGAACCTGGCTTTGCATCCATTTTAAATTGGGCAACAGCAACACAAGAGTGCGGACGACTGACAGGCCAATGAACTGAAACATTATAATCACTGACAGTGTGAGTTTGCCTATAGATGTCTGTTTGGAAAAGGTCATGCTTTCCGTTTTGTCCAAATGAGGACTGTCTGCTTTTGGTGAATATGCAGAGGAGACCAAATCTGTGAGTCCAACACTAGAGGGAGCAGAGGAAGTCCAGAAACGCCTGAACGCAGAGCTCAGCTCATAATGCATGGGGAAAGATCTGTCCAGAGACTGTGAGTTACACTGAATCTACTTGAACACATGCTATTCCTCCAAAAACTGTCCCAACTAGCCTAACCGAGTCTGAGCAAACAAGCTCATATGGAAAAATCGTGCTGATTTGTGGAGGGTTTGTGAGCTCCCCTCCCAGCATGCATCACAGCTTGAATACATTATGCACTTATTGGATTTAGTTTTCTGTTGTCTCATCCCTGTTGTTGAAAATTAGTTCATTAGTTCAACGCATTCTTACATCGTTCTAAACCTGCATGACTTTCTTTCTTCTGTGGAACTAGAAATATGCTTTGGCCACTCTTTACAATACACTAACAAGGACCTTTTCAGCTTCATAAATGTTATGCAATTATCATAAAAGAGATCCATGTTATTATAGCTCTTTGTTAATAGTATTTAATGATTTGTTTTTTATTTTAGAATTTTCACATTTAATCATTAAAACTATTTTGCAACACAAAACAATGCAAAAAAGAGTGGGAAAGGCAACATAAAATGTCAAAAAATAATAATAATTTTACAAACTTTTTTACAGCTGTGTTACATAACTGCAGATTGCAGTTGTATACTGTAGCTGACAAAATTGTATTTAGCTGTTAATTTCAAAAACAGTAACACAACATATTTTACTTTATGATGCTGCCAGTTGTTTACCATTTTTTTATTTTTCTTACAGGATTATTTTTTACAGTGCTGAGAGTGTCTACACTTTAAAGTGCTGCTTGGTGTTATTTGGCTAGTAAACAGAACATTTATTTCATTATAACTAAAACATAACATAATAAAAACTATGCCAGAATGGGTAACAGGGATACCAATTTATCCAAAACTGGGAACAAATGTAATTTGTTGAATAAAATAAAGTAATTTGAGCCACTTAATCAATTAAAAATATATGGAGTTCAGAATATATTTCAATATTTATCCCTTATGTTGATTTTAGGGATTATTTCTGCAGATAGAGAGATGATACTGTAGAAGTTTTCCTGGAGAGGAAACGCAGAGGAATGTGATCTCCGGACGGGACGCCCCCTCCTCAAAGCGCCCGGGATAGGAGGGCTCTGCCAGACCAGCGTCCCAAACTGCCCAAACTTCCCAAAGTCACTGGAGGAGTTCCTGAAGGATCTTGGACTGCTCCTGGTGTTCGACCGAGCGCTCATGAACAACAGGCAGATTGGGACATGAACACACCTGGTTTTCTCGTGCTCGTCGGGCTGCTATGGCGGAGTTGTGGAGCTCAGCAGAGAGGTGAGTGGATCTACGGATCTCGTGTGTGTGTGTGTGTGTGTGTGTGTGTGTGCGCGCGCGCGCGCGCGAGCAACCAGCGGGAGATGAGCGCGCATTACGCGTTCTCCGAGTTCATGTGGCGATTTATGGCAGATTTTTGTTTCATAGTGAAATAAATGGCTCTGTAATCCGGTCCACTGGCAGAAATCAAACGATGCTATTTGTTTTCGGTGTGCCCAAAATTTTCTACTGATAAGATATTGCATCGAATATTGCATCGAATATTTAGTGGACAGTAGGCTATTTGTTGTTTGTTTAAAACCCGTTAAATCATCATGACATAATAATTAATTATTATTTGGTTTGCTCTGTGCTTTCTATTCAACCCTGTTATGCTGTGACAATTCCCCTTTTAAAGTAGATTCTCTTCCCTCTTAAGTAGTATTTCATTAGTACATTTAATGCATGCTGGTTCATTTTCTTATGAATTACTGTGAGCAAAATGATGCTGACATAACAGTAATGTACTGCTCTTGTTTTACTGCGAATTTACATTATGAAGTTGTCTTTAACCATCTCACTGTAAGAGATTATATTGTTTATTACTGTAATTTTTTGAAGTCACTGTAAAAAAATGACTAAAATTTACAGCAACTTACTGGCAATTTTGGTTGCCAGTAAGCCTGTAAATTTTACAAGTTTACCATAAATCATAAACTACAATTAAACTGTAAAAATACAGCACACCTGTAAAAGCAGCAAACCAAGAGCAGCTGTGAATTTACAGTTCTTTACTGTAATCTTTACAGTATGAATTAAAACCTGTGTAAACTCATTTCATATTTATACTGTGATCTTATTTCATTTGAGTCCACTAAAAAAAGAATGTTTCTAAAAAATAAAATTAATTTAAATGAGTTTACAAAACATCAATTTAACTCAATCCTCTTGCAGATAATTGTTAGTCAACAACAGCACACATGCATGAGACGAAGAACTTAACAAAAAGATCATAAATGCATCAGCAACTACACAGTCACTGCCTTTATATAAAGCAGCATGCAGCAAAATACCAGTGTTCCTCTGCTCATCCTGGACTGAAGCTCTTCAACACAGTGATGACCCACAAAACTCAACAGAAACGCTTTAAATCCCAACAGAACATTAAACACTTACAGATCTCCACTATATCAATATGTGCAAAAACACATGAAATAACACTTCATTTCAACATTTACTCTCATGAGGAGTCATTTACATAAATATATATTCACATTTATGTTCACATAAGCATGCACAGAAAATAACTTATTTTGTTTAGTAAATTTGACTTAGATTTTACAGTAAACTACTGACTTCCAGACACAGTCAGATGAAATCAACTGAAGAGAAAGACATTAAATCACTGAAGATCTCAGGAGAGGAGGATTAAACAACTCCACAAACAGCATTACCAGCTTCACTTATTAACAGCAAAATTAACAGAGGTTTAGATGTTGATGATTTATTGTTTAATGTGTAGTCATCATGATGTTGATCAGTGTTGGCTTTAGTTGGGCTCTTGCCCTTGACATTCGAACATTAGTTTTTCTCTGGCTGCTTTACCTGTGTGTTTATAAGGCAAAATAGTTATAGCAAAAAAGCCAAGAGAACACTAACCTGATGACTATGGCTGCGTATTGATGATGGCATCAATAGAGCTTATAAATCAGTAGCACCTCATTTTATCCAGAGTTTAAACTCTTATTGTGTGGGTCTTTCCATATGATTGATTAAAGGTCCTGTGACTTTATATATATTTTATAATTTGAACAATTTAAAAAATATTATGCATAGAAAGTTTCAAAACACCATGTTATATCTCACACACAACATCAACAATCTTCATATGAATCTCAACAATGGCGACACTCAAGTGAAAAGCTTCATGTCACAGACAGTGCATGCTGGGTACCACCATAGTACAGAACTCCCAGCATGCATTGCAGCATGCATAAATTATGCAGCTGAATTTTCTTATTTTCTTTTTTTCTTACCATGTGCTTTATTTGTGTTGTTGTTTTTGATGTGACTTTTTAGTAGCTTGATTTGTGATGTTCAGTTCAGTTGTTCTGAATATTTTGTTTGTCACCATTGTTGAAGTTCATATGCTGATTCTTGATATATGTGTGTGTTTCAAAAACTTGAAAGGTTTTGTGAATCATGTGAATGTACATTTAAAACCCAAATTACCTGACAATATCACGACTGAGTGAAGAATGCTGTAGAAACACAAGACTATTACAATCAATAAAGTGAAATCTATAACATCCTCACCATCATAATCATCAGATCAGCCACTAGATGTTGATAAGGCTGACGCAACCATACACATCTGATTTTATTTTTTACTTGGCTTTTATTGCCATAACAAATTTGTTTTATAAAGACATGGTTTTAGCAGCCAGAGAAAAACTAATGTTATATAAATCAAGAGTCAAGAGCACAACTAAAGTAAACACTGATCACGATCATGGTGACTTCAAATCTAACATCTAACCCTCTGTTATTTCTCAATAAGTCTGATTATGACAGAAATAAAGTGAAGCTGGTAATGCTGTTTGTGGAGTTGTTTAATACTCCTCTGCTGAGATCTTGAGAGATTTAATGTCTTTAGTTCAGTTGATTTCATCTAAGACTGTCTGAAGTCAGTTGTTTATAGTCAAATCTCACAGTCAAATTTCCTAAACAAAAAAAGTCAAATTATATGAATTACTTTATGTGATTATATGTGTTTTTGCACATAGTGATATAGTGGAGATCTGTAAGTGTTTAATGTTCTGTTGGGATTTAAAGCGTTTCTGTTGAGTTTTGTGGGTCATCATTGTTGAAGAGCTTGAGCTTCAGTCCAGGATGAGCAGAGAAACACTGGTGTTTTGCTGCATGCTGCTTTATATAAAGGCAGTGACTGTGTAGTTGCTGATGCATTGATGATATTTTTGTTAAGTTCTTCAACTCATTCATGTGTGCTGTTGTAAACTAGTAGGATTTAGTTAAATTGATGTTTCTAGTTAACTCATTGAAGTATTTTTCTTAGTGGACTCAAATGAAATAGCTCACAGTATAAATATTTAATGGCAATTGACCAATCAATTTCCTCAAATGAAATGAGTTATCTCAGGTTTTAATTCAGTGCATCATTAATAACAGTAACATACTGTAAAGATTACAGTAAAGAACTGTAAATTCACAGCTGCTCTTGTTTTGCTGCTTTTACAGGTGTGCTGTATAATTTTACAGTATAATTGTATGATTTATGGTAATCTTGTAAAAATTTACAGGCTTACTGGCAACCAAAATTGGCAGTAAATTGCTGTAAATTTTACAGCAATTTGTTAGAGTGTAATGGTGATTATTGTTTCATTAGCTTGGGATCTAGCCAAGTCAGAAGTGTGACAAATGAAAACATTTGTTAAAACAATGACAAGCTAGAATTTAAAATAAGCTAATTGGCTGATTTTAAGTTAGTCAAACTATGCTATTATTAGCACTTAAAGATTTACCAATATCTTATTTCAAATTCATAATTGTTTGTAGATGCCGTCTCTAACAGCCTGACACATGAGCGGTGATCTGCCTTCAGCTTTCTAAAACAAGCACTCAAAGCTTTCTTCATGCAGAACCCTTGAGGAAAATCAATGCAGGGCCCATGCAGTGGCCTTTACAGTAATATCACGGCGCTTTATGCTTTAATGTTTCATTTCTTCAATGTCTGAATCTTCCAGAGATGCTTGTATGAATGATATTTGTTTCGTGTTTAACAAAGCAGAGGCGATTAACACAAAAAAAGGTTTTCGTGAAGCATCTTTCATCTTTCTCTCAGCTCTGTGTATGTAAGTAAGTTGAGTAAGTGTGCACATTCACATTCGTTGTGCCATCAGCAGGTGTGTGTGTGTGTGTGTGTGTGTGTGTGTGTGTGTGTGTGATGTTGGGAGTATTTTTAGCAAAGGAACAGAGGAACGCAGAGTCAGTATTCTCTGGATTCTCTCACTGATGACACAGAAAGAGTGTTTGGAAATGGAGGTGATGCTGAAAAGAGCGCATTGGTCACCGTGAGAAGGTCAATAACTGTCTGATAGTGTTCCTGCAGATCAATACACTACCAGTCACAAGTTTACAGTCATGAAGATTGATTTATGTTTCTGAAAGAAGTCTCTTCTGCTCACCAAGGCTGCATTCATTTGATCAACAAAAAAAAAAAACAGTAAAAATTTTGAAATATTATCACAATTTAAAACATCTGTTTTCTATGTGAATAGTAAAGTGTAATTTATTCCTGTGATCAAAGCTGAATGTTCAGCATCATTACTCCAGTCTTCAGTGTCACATGATCCTTCAGAAATCACTCTAATATGATGATTTGATGATCAATAAACATTTATGATTATTATCAATGATGAAAACATTTTATTTTTCAGGATTCTTTGATGAACAGAAAGTTCAAAAGATCAGCATTTATTTGAAATAGAATCTTTTGTAACATTATAAATGTCTTTACTGTCACTTTAAGAATTTAATTTGTCCTTGCTGAATTAAAAAGTATTAATTTCTCAGTGACCCCAGATATCCTGAACGATAATGTGGATGGATTGAGAGAGGGAGAGAAAAGCATCTTTGTGGCTATTATGCACGTTCAGGCTTTGTCTCTGTAATACCTCTGTCAGAAAAAAGAGAAAGATTTCAGAATGCTTGAGGAGGAAAATCAATAGGTAATTCCACAACGCCGCCAATGAATGGCCCAGACCGATCGGGTCTGACTTTATCCTGGTCACCGCTGATGAACAGATGCAAAAGTACGCTCTGATGGATTGTTTTCAATGTTTTACCGATTGCTTGACGTTGATTTGCCTGCAACACGAATGGCCTCTGGGCTTATTTATGTTTGAGCAGAGAATGCTTTGAGTGTAATGACAGAGAGAGAGCTGGGGAGATTAATGTGGTTTGATATTTTCAACACTCTTCTGTTGGAGGCAGCGTGTGGTTGATGGGGTTGAGGTGAACTGCTCCATATTTTACACACTGCAAATGTAGAGTTTCATTTGTTCTCTGAAGTACCCAATGCTCTCTGACAGAAAACAAACTGTGCACAAATACTTGCACAGCTTGTCACTGGAGCAGAACCTTTAAAAGATCACCTCTGCACATTATTTACCCCTAAACGCTGCATATTAGTACCTTACTCAAATGTGCACATAAAGCCTGATGATATTTAGAAATAGAATAGATAATAGAAAAATATAATGTTTTAATGTCAGAGGCCCAAACAGAGCAACACTCTAAGCATTTTGCCGCAGATGCTGATATTTATATGGACAAGAAAAATAAAATTCTGGTGCTTGTAACGTAAATCAATGAGATCTTTATAACAATATAAGAGATACTTGCATAAAATGCATATAAATATCAATATGTGCCAATAATGTCTTAGTAATATGATATTTAAATGCTTAGTTTTATGATTAAAGCTCTGTAGTTTTAAATCATATAATGCAATGCAATACAGAACAGAACAAATAAACCTTCCTCAAAAGCCGGATTATATTTGATACATATGATTTTTTTAATATAATAAATGATGTCTGGATGATCAAGTAAACCTCAGTCGCTTCAGTCCAGGTGAAATATTATAACAATATCAAAGTTATTCTTGCGTTTCCTGGATAAATCAGGTCAGATTGACACAGAAAGACTCGTGAAGCTCGAGCTGAAGGAGGACGCTTGTACAGTTACACTGAAAGACTTTTACTAGATAAAACAGTCTAAACTATCAATCAGAGACAGGAGAACTGCAGGAGATGCAAAGTCTTGATCATGTTCAGGCCTTAGAAATATTCGCATCAAATATAATACTGCATGTTTTATAGGGTTAAACTACAGTGAAGCGTTTAGGGGTAAATGAGGTGTCCTTCTGGTCCTGGGACAAACTGTTGTACCCTCAAAGGTCTTTTGCACAAAATGTTCTGTAATGACTCTCTTCTTCTCAAGATCCATTTTGCGTGATGCATCATTATCAGGTTTTTCAGATCAGTGTTTGGTTCCTGGGTACCAGAACATTTTACCCTGGTAATCCAGAGTTCTCGCGAGAGCACAAGTTGAATTTGCTCAGCGAGTGACTCTGGCATCGAGTAATGATGCTCATTAACTATGCCCCTCGATCCGAGCTGCACCAATCACAGCGGGTTATCAGATATAGGCGGGCCAGAGGCGAGATGACGACAGCGCTGTGACGGCGAAGTCATTAGTAAACATTGTAAGATGGCTCTGGATGAACACCAGTAGTTTGAAACGGCTTTGGCCGCTACAATGAACGAGTTAGACTTGGCCTTTTATCTAAAAGAGGAACAGAAGACGCCGCTCGAATCATTCCTTTGCAAGATGCACGTTTTTGCTGTTTTGCCGACCGGATACGGCAAGAGTCTAATCTACCAGTTAGCTCCGCTGGTAGCTAAGCGTATGGGGCTTTATTGTTGTGATTGGTCGTAGTGTTATCCAATTGCGTGCAGTGAGATTTTCAAATGCATGCTTGGTGCCGCCCCTTGAGCTGGCCGAGCTTCATTAGTCAACGCCAGACCATTAATCTTTCAGATTTAGGTCTGGATTTCCAGGCTAAGAACATTTGTGCTTTTCTACAGAACAAGAGGAAAAAAAAAAATTCTTTGACAGACAAAAACAGAAACAGTTTAAAAATGATCATTCTGTCATCATTTGCTCACCCTCATGTCACTCCAAACATGCATGACTTTCTTCTGTTCCTCATGTCTTCAGAAGACTCGTGATCTAGAGCACATGTTGAGCATATGTCCTGACTTTACTGGAGCTTTACAGCTTCTGTCCTCATTCCAGACGTTCACTGTGTGTTAAAGTTTCACAGAATAGACTATTTCTTTCAGAATGCACATTGGCTCGGGATATTAACGCACTCTTCATTGAGGAATGAACTCTACAGTATGAATGCAGTGTTGGCCAGTAAGCTGAGTCACATATGAAGTGATTGAAGGATCCTGACCTTTGACCTCTGCCTCACGCAGGGGCCGCATTAGAGTCATATGGGGGGGAAATGAATTACCCTGACACACACACACACACACACGCACACACACCATCATCAATGTTTTCATAGGTGGCTTGTTAAACTCCCAAGATTCATAAACTCTCCAGGAAGTTCCTCTTTTCTTCTTTTGATGCTCCGCTCCGTTGTTCCCCTTCCCTGCATGCGTCTCTCTCTCAATCTTTGATGATGTATCCAGTTTCTTTCCGTTTCTTCCCTGTATCTGTCCATCTGTGTGCTGACTCACTCACTCTCTCTCTCTCTCTCTCTCTCTCTCTCTCTCTCTCTCTCTCTCTCTCTCTCTCTCCTCAGAATAAAGCAACTAAATGAGTCAGCATGAACTATAATGGGTCTGGTACATTATTAGACACTGTTTGAATGAAGAAGTTGCAATTTAGTACATTTAACACCAGTTAAATTGATTATCTATTATAACTATATATATATATATATATATATATATATATATATATATATATATATATATATATTTTTTTTTTTTTTTTTAAGATTCAATAGTCAAGTCAAGTCAGCTTTATTTCTATAGCGCTTTTTACAACACAGAGTGTTTCAAAGCAGCTTTACAGAGATAACAGGAAAATAATGCGACAAAGTTTGTTTCTAGAAGAAAATAGTGTCACAGTCCAGCTTAAGTAAGTTCAGTGATGGTTCATTTTTGTTGTAAAAAAGTTAATTTAGTTAATTTATATATATATATATATATATATATATAGCCGCTCTGGAGTAAACCATGATGTCGTCGTTCAGCTCAGTTCAGTTCTCTGGTGTCAGTGCAGGAGATCAATATTATTGTTGAATATTAAATTAAATGTTACATTTAATGTCTCCAACTAAGCAAGCCAAAAGCCAAAGGCAACAAAGGTGAAAAAGGCAACAGTGGCGAGGAACCAAAACTCCATCAGGGGCAGAATGGAGAAAAGACCTTGTGAGAACCCAGGCTCAGTCGCTCAGTTCTCCTCTGGCCAACGAGAGAACAGTGTGTGATTATGATTCAGGAGCATTACAGGTCAGAAGTCAGATTGGTTTGGAAAAATCAGAATATTATCCAGTTCATCTGGTTGAAGATCGGAGTCACGCCGGTATGGAGATGGGTTTGTTGAGGATCAGTGCCGATGGCTATCGTGTCGATGAGTCCTTCACAGGGGAGAGTCTAGTTAACACAATCTCTGCTGGCACTTCAGGGATGCGTTGTGGTCGTGTCTAGGCGCAGGATTTAACGAGTAGGGCTGTCACTTTACGTTCGAAAATCGATTGCACAATCGAAAACGAAAATAGGGAATCGATTTTAACGCCTTCTCTCGGAGCGCGTCCAGCTCGTCACGATACACCCGCAGCGAACGCGCGTCACACAGCGACTGCAGGCTCTGACACACACACACACACATAACAGCAGATTATACTTCTGCATAATGAGTCTCTTTTAACTACAAAACTGTGAATTCTGCCGGTATTCAGACAGTCATGCACACAGATACAGATTCGGGCTACGGTCTACAATCGCCTGCGTAGGTGAAATTTGTTTGTCATCTCTAATGGTAAACTCAGCCATGTTGAATCCGGCAGTGATGTTTCTCACTGATGTTATGGCAGTCCACTCTGATTATTGTTTTTGGAGAACGTTGCACTCCTCTTTGTCATTGTGCACGAAACTTCATGCCAATAAATCATCAGGAATATTTGCTGACTTGTGCGTCTCAAGCGCACTCTTTACATTCGTCCTAATGCCTGTTAGTTGTCCGTGGATTTGCCCATATTTGGCGTTTAAAATGGAAACGTCTTAAGGTTCATTGAATCGATTGTAAAATCGATTCTCCATGTCTAATGTCTCAAAAATCGAACAGTATTTTTTCACAAAAGTGACAGCCCTAATAACGAGTAAATCGGGTGTTACAGGAAGTGTTCTCGGTTCCGGCTGACCTAATTTATGCAACCTAATAATCATTTAACTGATTTGAATAATAGGTCATTTTAGTGCACATTCAGTCAAATTAAATAAAATCTTCCACATCTCCCAGAACCGAACACAAATAGTAAAATGGAACATTATTAAAACAACAAAAACAGTGAAAATGAAGGGGCAAAGTAGACATTGTTCTTGTTACACACAACAATATTACACACTACATGATAAGTCATATTCTAAAAAGATGGCCTCTTTAACTTCATTGCTCAAGGATAATAATGATGATATTACACATTTGTCATTTGCCATGTCTATTCGGTTAAGGATTTCTAGATTGTCAGTAAATGTATGGCTGAGAGATTCAGTGGAGTCAGTGTGTGTGTGTGTGTGTGTGTAAAAATGAGAGCGCGGCTAACGTTGTTATCACTCTCAATTTCATTTTTCAGAAAATGTGATTGAATTCATAATGCTTCACAAGATAAATGAGACAGCAGTCATGCTGTTAGCCGAGGAGAGAAAATGTTTATTATATTTGGCTTATGTATTTTGCCACGCATTACAAATGTAATGTGGGTGCACCGCATCGGAGACCTACGACAAAGCAAATGTTAAGAGACACGGATCTATGAAATATGAATGCTGTCTGCACTCATGATTTTCTCGTGGCGTGCCGCGCCATTTATCAGAGGTGATGTATTACAGTGGAAATGTCATGTGACGCAGGCTGCTCAAAGCCAATGTTGTGATTGGTCCATGCATTATTTAAGTTTGATATTTCAAGGGCCATTGGCCAGCAGGACAGGTCATAGAGACATGGGACAGGGGGACCAAATCTCATCTCCAAAGTCAAATATTTGCTAAACTGTTGCACTAAACACTTTAAACACTGAGTTTAATTTTAGGTAGGGCAGATTCTGGGTCTTAGGATAAACAGATTGAAAGTTTTATATTGTAATCGATAAACACATGCACACACACTTTTGGCAGAGGTCTAGTGTCCTTGAGTAATTCATCCTGATGGTGGCGCTCTAATGTTGACAGGCTCTAAGTACACGCGATACACGCATAGAATTATACATTAATTCATTTGTAACACTATCCACATATACCTTGTTAAGAAAGAAGAGACAACTAGTTATTGACCAGGGGCCGTATTCACAAAGAATTTTAAGGCTAAAAGTAGCTCCTAACTGGCGAATTTAGGAGCAACTCCTCAAAATAATGGGCGTGTCACTCGTAACTTTAGGACTCCTAATTTTTTTGACTAAGAGTAATTCACGCAGCATTTTAGCCCTAAAAGTAGCACCTAAGCCTGGGACAGCTTAAAAGAAGTCGAGAGGACTCCTAACTCACTTAGACCTTCACAAACCGCTTTTTTGTGGCATTTCACGGTGCGATGTTTTGAAATGCGTATGCGGCGCTACAGGAGCTTCCAATCGCGAGGGAACTATTCTGCATTGTAGGCATACAGTAACTAGGGATGCAATAACGCCACCAACAACAACCAAAACTAGGCTACTCATTGCATGTAAACTAATTGTAACGTTTCATTGTGAATCAAATTAAAATGTTCTCTTTGCAAACGTAGGCAGAGGCATATAGTGACAGATTAATTCAATAATGTTGCAAAGATATTGCATCAATCCATATGTTTCATTAGGCTACTAGGCTATTTGTTTAGCCTTACTCTTTATTCATTTAGGCTATTTATTCAGTTATTCATCATCTTCCGTCCTTCGCACTACTTGTGTAGCGCACGCATTCTCAGACCTGTCACCTGTCACTCATCATCGTAGGGGAGGGGTTTGGAATCATTCCCGCGTTACAATCATCAGCCAATCAAGGTGGTCACTTCAGTCAAGCTCGTGCATGAGTGATGACGTCATCCATAGCAACCAAGACTCACTCTTAGTTTAGGAGTTGTCATTTTTCTTTACTAAGAGTAGGTCTGAAAGGCGTTGTGAATAACTTTTAAGAGAAAACTCCTAGCTAAAATCTTTTAGTGCGATTTAGGAGTACTCCTAGTGGTAAGATAAAATGCTTTGTGAATACGGCCCCTGATGCAGAGTAATACATATAGCTGAAGCTAATTGATATCGCCTTGGTCTGGAGTGAGGTTTACATAAGGTAACGTGAAAATAAAGCTCTCAATCAGATGAGGCACGACTGGCTAAACAGCATTTTTAGGCACTAGGTCCAGATGCAGAGGCCTTTCTAAACTATAGCAAAGTCTGGGCTAAGGCAGGATTAAGATCTTGTTTGGGCCTAGGGTCTCTTTTAGAGGCTCCTTGTCTTGCAGGATGTTAAAATAAAGAGAACTTACATTGAAAATTTATATAGAGACGAAATTGACAAGCAGTCAGAGGCCTCGGGTTACTTGTGGAAACTGTCACTGTTGAGAGAAATTACGAAAAATAAACACTTGCATTAAAAAGATGTGATTTTTGATATATAATCACAATGATCACAGCTAGCGTTAAGCTTTTCAGTAACTTAACCTTGCTGATTGACTCTAGGGGGCCATGGCTGGATTTCCCGATAACGTTGTCTCTTAGCGTGCTACGAAGACTCTAAAGGTGTAACTTAACTAAAGGTATACCATTTCTAGGCGTGTTCCCTGAACTATACCTTAGGAGGTTACTTAAGATAAACCTTCTTATGTGCGACGTTACCCGGTGCTGTCCGTGTCTGCAGAATCTGTTGATATCGATGGTGGTCTTTATAAACGAATCACTTCAGAAATAGTAGAAATTGCATTTATTAGGACTCATGGGATATTAAAAAATAATCCAAACTATAATAGCCTATAATAGCCTAGCCTACATATTTTAAAATTGTTCTTTCTCCTTTTCGTTCGCTGAGGTGGAGCTGTGATGAAATATTGTTCTTGTAACTGCTTTCCAGAATTTCAGTAATAAAAGTGTACATCGTATGTACGGTGCTCAGCAGTGACCATAAAGGATTTAAACAGTGAATTTTGAAGTGATCTCCTCTTGTAAACTCAGAGATGTGGATTCGGACAGCAATCAAATTACCACACGACCTTGGTGTTTGTCAAAAAACATTAGGTAATCTGACAGGGGATTTTACACGGTGGTGGGAGAAAAATATATTGACTTTCTGGATTCGGAAGGCAATAAAATCACAGACTAACCCCTGTAAAAGATGAAAATACCGTATGACCCCATGAGAAACTTTAAGCCTTTAATGCCTAATGGTTTGCCAGCTGATGTACCTTTGCATAATATAATTAAAAAGCTAACAAAAATCAGTGTAATGACAATTTTATTCTTTGCATGAAAACACTTGAATTAGTCCAATTGAACACTGTCTGGGTGTATTAAAACTTCAGAATTATATTCGTATAGACTGAGATCAACAGTGATAAGGTAAAGCTAAGAGAGGTCCAGACCAACCTTCCGAATGTATGACTTACAGAAGGTATACTTAACTGAGAACGTTTCGGGAAACACGTATTAACGATAAGGTACAGCTTTAGGTGTAACTTAAGAACGACGTCGCCTTAAGAAGGTTTCGGGAAATCCAGTCCAGGTTTACTAAACAGGACAAATTAGCATGAGAGTGCAATCCCATAAAAGCGCTGATGTAAGTGGAAAGTTCTGTACGTGATCGACTGACAACACACAAATTAAACAACACAGACACAGCCGGATCATTTCCATAATGACCACTTCATGTTTGTCCTGCTCTGGAATGACTCTGGGCTTTATGTTGTGCTAAATGGATTGTGTTATTGTTCAGGACAGATGTGGGATTTAAAGTCCGGGTTTTTGCTTTTCTCTGCTCTGCGGTTCATTCTGTAGCTGTTAACGCTTCCAGCACTGACCTAGCCAATGTTCATTCCTAAATGAGGTATTTTTGTGTGTCATTAATTTGTGAAGGTTGAAGGAATAATTCACCCAAAAATGAAAATTCTGCCATTATTTTCCCTCACTCGTGTCCTTCCAACTCTTTTCGAAAGAATATCACACAAAACAAACTTCACTTGAAGCACAGTTCTGTCTCTTGACTTCTGGAACTGGGAGATGTTTCCAGGGCTGTTGTGATAACTGCAGTAATACAGCGATACTGACAAGCCGACTGCAGAGGAATGCAAGCAAACCACCGCAACACCGATGTTCACGTGTTTTCTTTTTTTTTCATCCCTTCTTGTTTTACACTTCATGCATGTGCATTGAATGTTAAATACGTTAATGATAAAAAGAGTTAAGAATGTTTTTTTTTTTTTTACCAACTTTTTTACTTAGTTCGGGATAGTTCGGCCAAAAATGATATTTAACCCATGATTTACTCACCCTCAAGCCGTTTGAGATGCATATGTCAATCATTTTTCAGACGAACACATTTTCAGTTATTTTAGAAAATGTCTTAGATCTTTCAGTTATTATAATGTCAAGTTATGGGGTCCACTCCTTCAAGTCCCAAAAATGTGCATGCATCCTTCACAAAAGTAATCCATCCGGCTCCAGGGGGATAAACGAAGGCCTTTTGAGGGTAATCTGTGCGGTTTTGTCGTAAAAATATACATATTTAAAACTTTATAAATTAAAATATCTTGCTTCGGGCAACGGTCGACGCCAGATGGATTACTTTTATGAAGGATGCATGCACATTTTGGGACTTGAAGGAGGTGGACCCCATAACTTGACATTATAACCACTGAAAGATCTAAGACATTTTCTAAAATAACTGAAAATGTGTTCGTCTGAAAAATGATTGACATATGCATCTCGAACGGCTTGAGAGTGAGTAAATCATGGGTTTAATATCATTTTTGGCCGAACTATCCCTTTAAGTAAGACTCTGTCTACGATTGTGGTTTGTACCGATGCTCAGTGGATTTGCACTAAATAAGCCTAAACAGACAGTGAGTGAGAGAGTAAGGTGACCGGGAGGGGACATGTTCGGTTCACTTAGTTTTGTCGTGGCCACAACATATAAACTCGTAGGAACGTGATATTAAGTCGTGGGAACGCCATAATATCTCGTGGGCACGAGATCGTATATTGAGGGAACGGCATCCGTTTCTCGTGGCTACGAATTATAATATTTGAGGGAACGGCATCTGTTTCGGCCACCAGTTTTATAACATGGGAACCGAATCTTCACATGCGACACGGGCTCCTCCTTTTGCCCCGTTCATAATTTGTTATTTGTTAATTTAAGTTTCTCATAATTAGTTTTTGTTTATTGCCTTAAACGGGGCTTTATTCGTGACCCGAGTATTTCATTCAAGCCAGCAAATTTCGACGAAAAAGCCCATTCAACTTAAGAATGCACTTCGGGTGTCCTTCACTTATAACGTACCCATGTCTTAATGCCAGAGACCGCACTATATCTTTATATGACATTCCTAATTCAAAGAAAAATGTTATTTCATCAGTCATCTCCATCTCCGACTGCTGTATATGGTTACAGTATTGACCGGTGTGGTTCCCTCAACATAACTCGTGGCCACGAGAAATAGATGTCGTTCTCTCAAAATATGAAGTGGCCACGAGAAAAATATATCGTTCCCTCAACATATGATCTTGAGGCCACGATTTATTATCACGTTCCCACGACTTAATATGACGTTCCCACAAATTAATATCTCATGGCAACAACCTATTATCACGTTCCCACGAGTTTATATGTTGTGGCCACGACAAAACTAATTGAACCGAACATGTCCCCTCCCGGTCACCGTAGGAGAGAGATCGACTGAAGGCGTGCGAATAACTGCGTCAGTCCTTCTTCAGGTCAAGTCATATATTCGTGAAAAAAAATATGTTTGCCGTGTCCGAAGAGGAAAGCGAAACCTTTGTCATAGCATCCTGTCAACGTTTAAGAGTATTTCCCATGAATGGAGTCAGTGCTGGTCAATGCACTGAACCAATGCCATGCTCTCTATAGCTGCTTTCCGACCAAGTAGTTACAGGAACTTAGTTATAGGAACTGTCCACTTCTAAACAGTTCTATGAACTACTCTCCCCAAACTCGGTTTTGCTGTTTGCGTTCGCACTGGCCAAGTGGCCATAGGAACTGGTAGGAGGGGTAAGGGAGTGACGCAAGCACGGTGACTTTTATTTTGACGGCGCGACGGACCTTTATTTTGGCGGCGCTGAGAACGCCAGAGCAAACAATGCTCGCATTCTCTGTGTTCATTAGTTAGCGATCTGTCTAACAGTACTGTTTAATATGTTATTAGATAGAACCAGTGGTGTAGTCTAGTTTTTTGTAGTGAGTATACTCTAATATAACACACCCATCCCAGAGCGTCACCCCATAAGCACCACCACACTCACTAATGCATACAGTATGCATCGACATGTAATTGAGAGCATTATGAAATACTAAGTGTTATCAACATGTCAATGTATTATAAGCAACACAAGACTTTAACAGCCAAAGACATTTACAGCTGGGGAGACTGGACTGATTTTCTACTGTTTAGTGTTAATCACCATCTAACTCAGTCAGTTAAGAGCTACCTTTAGCCTTAGATGTTAAATGAATATGGTCCCTGAAGCACAGGTTTTATCAGTTGACAATTTTCAACAATTTTTTTTAAAAACATTATAGGCACAAATACAAATTTACTTTTAGAAATGGTGTTTTTGAAAAAAATGTTATTTTAAAATACATTTTACTGTGCAATTTCTTTCTAATTAATTTGAGTTAGACCGAACTTTTATTTTGGTGGGTTGTAGACATTTGAGTTTCTGAGTGTTTTAATAAACTATTATTATTATTATTATTAGGCCTGAAATATACTCTGTGCAATAGTAATATATTTCTGTTATAATTTCTTCAAGTTATACAGAACTTTTATTTTGACAGGTTGTCGTAAAGACATAGCCTACAGTTTCTATGTGTATATGAAACGAATGAATGATAGTTTTATCAAATGAAATGGTGAAATTCTCATCAAGTGACTCTCATAGCAGCTCTGCGATGAAATGCACATGTGTAGCTTACATCATGTCTCAATACAGTGAAACGCTGAAAACACCACGGGCGTGAGTCACGCGTGCTTCTGTGTGTGTGTGTGTAGTGGAGCACACACTGAGCGCTCATTCCCAGAGACGCGTAGAACAATTGCAGTCTCTTTTAGCTTTAATATTCATAGACACTAGTCCATATCGAGATTTGATTCATTGTACAGCCCTACTTTTGATTTATTCATTCAAAAATAGCCAAATTCCATGACGTTCTGCTTTATATAGCACGTTCCATTTGTGACTGGATTCCGCGATTCGATCCGTCGCTTCGCAAACACAGACGGGGTGAATTTATGAATGAAAGTGTGAAAGTTCTGACACAAAACGAAGTTGATACGTATCCTCACGCTTTTTTTAAGTGGGTATACGCAAATCCTTGGCCTTTTCTAGTGGGTATACGGCGTATACCTGCGTATCACGTAGACTACACCACTGGATAGAACTGTTATAGACAGTAGACAGTATATGAAAAAAAGGTTATTAGCCTATGCCGTGTGGTTGATGTCCAGTGTTGCTAGCTGGGCAGATAAACATAATCATGTTTGGCTTGGTCCCCTCAAAGTTGCGTTGGATTTTCTCTTCAGCATAAAGGTTTAGAGACCCATCTATCGCTGTTTTCCATGTTTGTATAGTTAGTTTATGGAGTAAATATATAGGCTATAATATGTGTGTTTATATTCTAGCTGTTTTAAAAATGGCGGGTGCTGGTGTTCCGCGTACGTTCGGCCAATCAGCGTACACTAACGTCACGGGTAGTTCCTATAGTGCTGGTTTAGACCCTACTCTGAAGTAGGACCTAAATTAGTTCCTCCAAATGGAGTTCCTAGAACTAAAATCGTTCCTAGTTCCTGCGGTGCGAACACGCCGACATCCGGGTACTTTAGCCAATAGTTCTAGGAACTGTGAAAAGGTTCCTCCGGTCGGAAAGCGGCTTATGAAGTGAAGCATCAGCTTCAGCCTTACCCTGGTGACACATTGCTGGTCGGTTGAGCCTTGTAAATTGGCACTCAACGTTAAATTAATCATTAATGAATGAATCAGCATTTTTGAACGCATTGGTTGAATGAATGGTTTAAAGGTGAACTATGCAGTTTTTTTTAGCTTAATTTACCTTAACTAAACAGCTTCGGAGTCATTGGAATAGTTATATGACTTTTTTATGGGTTAAATGGTGGTCTTCTCGCACCGCCCGAGCGCCTGTGAGCGGGAAAACCACCCTTGCAACTTTGGGCCGCGGGCCGCCGGCCTTAGCATCAGGAAGTATCGCGTGATATCAGGTCTCGCGATGTAACGAATTGCTTTACGGCACTGCACACATACACTATCTAAACATTTATATGCTAGCCTTCTGTGTATCATACAGTACATACCTCAGTGGACATGGCTCTGTGCGTTCGCCAGCTTCTTTGAAAACAAATGCACATGACCAGAGGGAGAAGATGGGAGGGGGTTGAGTCGCCAACGAGTTTTGATGACAGTGTTGTCAAATATCTATTCCGAAGCTGTAGGGGGAGCTCTATAGAGAAACCCGCGAGCAAAAAGCGAAGAAATTGCCAAAACTGCATAGCGCCGCTTTAATGACTCAAACACAGTCCACCTAGTGGCGTAACAATGTAACTGCACTGTCTGACAGCCTGTCTAGAACGAGACTAGCAGGATTCGAGGATCAGAACTAACAGTTAGACAAACAATAGCCCAGCGAGCTTATTGTCAGGTTTATGTTCTGTTAAGTGGACCCTTATTTTGACATATGTGATGTTCTGTTTAGTTCCTGTTTCCCTGCTCTGATTAGTTTTGGTTTCATTGGTTACTGATTATGTCCCTGTTTGTTGCAATAGTTGCGTATTATTTTCACATGTGAGTTTACATTCCTTTGTTTTACCACTGTTTATAAAGCCCTGTGTTTATGCATTGTGTGGTTTGCGTTATTCTCCTGCATGTTCATTCAGAGTGTTTGGATTATTAATAAAGCCTGTTTTATTTTTTAAATCTCCTTCGTCTTTGTGGCTGCTGACCACATAGTTACAGTTATTTATATAGCAAAAAAAAGAATATGAAAGTGTATTTCAGCTTGAGGTTACAGAGACCATCAGGGGTCTATTACCCACCAGCCCTCATTTACACACTCCTGTCCAGCCAGTCAGCATTTCCACAGGCTGAAATTACCTGCTTGATTCATGGGAAATAAGAACGTTTCATCGACACACGAGCTCCTTATGGCTCGTTCACGCCTAAAATGTCAAGAAAAAAGATTTCTGTTACAAATGTGTGCCTGTATCCCGAACACCATGTTCATGAAAAGTGTTCATTGCACATTTCCAAAAGCCCATTTCTGCTGTTTCTCAGAGGACTTCTACTGTTCATTTATTAGACCTTGTTTAAGAAAGATTTTAAAAAGCCAACGGCCTTAATTTGTCCAACAGAGTTTAAACGTCTGTCTGCTGTTCAGTCAGTAATTGTGTTTTACAGAATATGAGGATATTATTCTCAGTGCAGGGTAGATTACTTACAAACTGTAGTCTGTTTCAGATTACAAAATGCATGACAAAAATTATAATTAGTAACGTAATCTATTAGATTACCTATTTTAGGTAATGCATTCGGACTACATTTTGATTACTTTTAGATTACTTTTACTAACTGGGATTATGTACTATATAAATAATAAAAAACTACAAGAAAGAAAAAATGTTTCATTCTTTGTTATCAACATCAAGTGAATTAAGCAGAGAAAAAAGAAGAATCAGGGAGAATCAATCATTTATGAACAATTTGCTGCCATCATATGAATAATATGTACTCATGTAATCCATAAAAAGTAACTGTAACCTGATTAGGAGCATTTTAAAATGTAATATAATATAAGTACTTACTGTTTGGAATCTGAGTAAATACTTGTAATTATATTATATTATATTATATTATATTATATTATATTATATTATATTATATTATATTATGTTATGTTATATTGTATTATATTATATTATATTATATTATATTATATTATATTATATTATATTATATTATATTATATTATATTATATTTAGGGCTGTCAAAAGATTAATCGCGATTAATCGCATCCAAAATAAAAGTTTGTTTTTAATAATATATGTGTGTGTACTGTGTATAATTAAATTTGTATATATAAATACACACACATGCATGTATATATTTAAGAAAAATGTGTTATTTATATATAAAAAAATATATATTTATATATAATATAAACTATATAAATATATATACAGTATATGTATGCAAATATTTCTTAAATATATACATGCATGTGTGTGTATTTATATATACAAAATAATTATACACAGTACACACACATATATTATGTAAACACAAACTTTTATTTTGGATGCGATTAATCGCGATTAATCTTTTGACAGCCCTAATTATATTATATTATATTATATTATATTATATTATATTATATTATATTATATTATATTATATTATATTATATTAATTATATTATATTTTAAAATGCTCCTAATCAGATTACATTTACTTTTTATGGATTACATGAGTACATATTATTCATATGATGGCAGTAAATTGTAATCAGTTTCCCAGTAGTGATTACTCTTAATAATAAAGTAAACAAAACAAAAATGAGCAGAGCTGAAATCCAGCTCAAATATAAGAGAGCTTTCGTTCATGTGACTTTATTATTCACAGATTTACATACTTTGAGATGTGGAAAATAGTCAGAATGAGTTTCCAGTTCTCTGACTAGTAGTGTAGGTATGTTTGAATATCTGCAAATTGTGACTCCCTTGTTGAGTAGCCTTTCGTCTGGTTTTAATCTAAGATTGCAGACTCAAAGCTGGGAAGAAACTAGAGCCTTCTTTGTTCAGTGTCATCTTCATGTTTCTTTGTGCACCTGCTAGTCACAGCTGAAGGTAGGTAGTTTTAAACAGCAGTCTAATGCGTTCACAGAGTGAAAGAGTGCGGATCGGCGGCGTGATTCACCTCACAGACACGCGGTTCAAACCCCAGGGACGCCACAGAGGAAATGACAGAGCTCTTGTTGTGCGGCTCTGGCCCTCTGTAATGGATTTAACAGATGGACATGTGTTGTGTTCTTGGAGGAGGTGGGCTTGACAAGAACAGCCTGTCCAAGATGTGCACTACTCTGCTCTTTCTCGCAAGGGCCTATTATATGGTGTATGTGTGTGTGTGTGGGAGAGTGTTTCTTCTGGGAGATACACACACGCAATTCAGGAGACACAACTACTGTATACTGGCCCAAAGCGTGTTATGATGTTGTGAATATAGAATCGTGTGTAGGTGGATTTGTGGCTTTCTCTGCAAGGTCTGGTTTCTGTAAAACACAAGAAGCCAGAAGCGTCCGCAACACACACACACACACACACACACACACACACACACACACACACACACACACACACACGCACACACACACGCACCTGTACATTCTCTTTTATTTTAGAACCATGCTTCATTACTTTTCAACACTTTCAACACTATCAAATAGATTTTCAAGCATTCATATTCAACACATTTATTGTAATCCAGGGTTTCGTGGCCCAAAAACAGTCATAGGCCAGATTTACTAACAGTTTGCACCAGCACACACACACAAAAAAAACTACAGTCAGGATTTACTAAAGACATGCAGTGTAAAATTAACAATGAAAAGGCATTTTTGCGGCTGACTTTATTGCATGCATCTGTAGGAGTTTCCCTTTCGGACCAAACTTTATGGGAGGAGAGTATTTAAATGAATCATGCAAGGTGATTTACTAAGGTTTGCGCTTGTTA
This sequence comes from Squalius cephalus, assembly GCF_949319135.1. NCBI lineage: Eukaryota > Metazoa > Chordata > Actinopteri > Cypriniformes > Leuciscidae > Squalius > Squalius cephalus. The sequence goes on along the minus strand of NC_137133.1, from coordinate 1,754,063 downwards.
ATTCACTGTTGTTTGCACCATTATTTAATGCCCAAAAAAGCATGTCTTAACCCATTTAGCGCTTGACATGCTGTGAGAGTTGCTCTTGGTAGATTGCGTTGGTCATTATGAAAATGAGCTGCTTTAATCTGTGTATTGTCAGTAGATCATCAGAACTTTCCTCTCCAACACTAATTTGTCCTGTTTAGTACATCTGGCACCAAATGTTTTTTTTTTTTTCATCCTCTCTCTGATATCTTGCTAAGGTACCTTTATGACTTTGATAAATGATCTCTGTTATGATTGGATAACCCACGTGAACTTAAATGTCAAATGTTAACGAGCTCGGTTGTGATTCCATTATTGTGACGATTTCTGAAAAGGTTGTTTTTCAGTTTCATTTCATTAAATGTTCTGAATGAAGAAAATAATATGATTTCACAAAGTAACAAATTTAATAGTAGCATATCCCTAATCATTCAGCTGGAGATTTTTCATCAATATGTGCATTAAATGAGAAATCCAGAACACTGGAGACATTCCAGTCACAGCAGCCCATGATGAGACACCGCCATGATGCAGTCATAAAGTTTACCTCTGAAGATCAGGGGCCGTATTCACAAAGAATTTTAAGGCTAAAAGTAGCTCCTAACTGGCGAATTTAGGAGCAAATCCTAAAAATAATGGCCGTGTCACTCGCAACTTTAGGACTCCTAATTTTTTTGACTAAGAGTAATTCACAAAGCATTTTAGCCCTAAAAGTAGCACCTAAGCCTGGGACAGCTTAAAAGAAGTCGAGAGGACTCCTAACTCACTAAGACCTTCACAAACCGCTTTTTGTGGCATTTCACGTCGCGATGTGTTGAAATGCGTATGCGGCGCTACAGGAGCTTCCAATCGCGAGGGAACAATTCTGCATTGTAGGCATAACTAGGGATGCAATAACGCCACCAACAACTACCAAAACTAGGCTACTCATTGCATGTAAACTAATTGTAACGTTTCATTGTGAATCAAATTAAAATGTTCTTCTCTTTGCAAACGTAGGCAGAGGCATATAGTGACAGATTAATTCAATAATGTTGCAAAGATATTGCATCAATCCATATGTTTCATTAGGCTACTAGGCTATTTGTTTTGCCTCACTCTTTATTCATTTAGGCTATTTATTCAGTTATTCATCATCTTCCGTCCTTCGCACTACTTGTGTAGCGCACGCATTCTCAGACCTGTCACCTGTCACCTGTCTGAAAGGCGTTGTGAATAACTTTTAAGAGAAAACTCCTAGCTAAAATCTTTTAGTGCGATTTAGGAGTACTCCTAGTGGTAAGATAAAATGCTTTGTGAATACGGCCCCTGGTGCACAAATGATCAAAATTCCATTAATTTAGCACATGCTCTAAAAACAACTACACTCATCAACGAGGCAATCACGCTGGAGCAGTGAAGGTTTTCTGGAGGACACAGAGGTGGTCTCAGCAAGTCTAGCTTTAGGTCCTCGGCCAAGATCCAAACGCTCTGCCTCCACCAACCCTGTAAGATCAGCACCTCTCAGCCGCCAGATCAAAGAGGACTGAGAGCTGGAGAACCAGGCGTACGGGCCAGGAGACTAGAACAAATGTTTGCCTCTGAGAAGTGGAAACCACTTTGTTGTTTGAGTTCTCTGCAACTCGCCAAAAACAAGACAGTGTTTTCAGGGCAGGATGGAGTCCGGAGGTCAAACCTGGGTATTGGTTTTAAAGGCATAGTTCACCCAAAAAAGAAGCTCTTGTCACTGTTTATTCACCCTCATTTCATCCCAAACCCAAATGCTATTATTTTCTTTCTGAGGAACACAAAAGAAGTCATTTTGAAGAGTCTTTTCCATTCATTGACTACATAAACTTCAGAAGTTCAGAAGAACAGACTGATGTTACACTGTATTTTAAGGTGTTACAGTGTAAATATACATTTAAGCACTGAAAATATCAATAAATAGCATGTACTTACTATAGGATTAGGGTTGGGCTAGGGTTTGGTTTAGGGTTAGTTGCATGTAATTATACATAATTTACTGTTCTTACTGTAGTAAACGCATGGAACATGTGTAACAAAGACTGGGAAATAAAGTGTTACCCAGACTGATGTTTGAAATGTTATTTTCGGACAATATTCCCCTTCAACTTTGAATATCTGGAAGGAGAATTAGCTTTGACAGCCACAGCAAAGCATCAGTAAATAATGACTTACAAGGCATCATATGGCTTTAGAAGACTACTATAATATACAGTATATACAGAAGAATGTAGTGATACAGGTTTGGAGCCAAATGAGTAAACAATGACAAATTTTCACTTTTTGTGTGAATTCGTCCTGTAGGAGAGTCCTATGTCTGTTGGGATATCAGAAAGCCAGAGAAGAACTGAACAAGCAAGGCTAGATCCTCTCACATCCCAACATGCCAGTCTTCTCCCAAAACTCTTCCATATGAAGCCCATTAAAAAGACTGGATCTGAGAGAACAGACAGTTTTCGCAAACCGCAGTCTAACAGCTCAAAAAGCCATCTGACATGCTGTCTACATCCCCTCATGCACTGAAGTCTATGAAGCGAAGCACCAATGTTCCTGCTGTTTCATACAGGTCAAGCGCTGAAACATGATGCTCAACGTTCCAGCAGTTTTAACTTTGACCCATTTGCCCTTGAGCTTCAGAAGCACAGAAATGGTTGCTGAACTACTGAGGTGTCATCATTAGGGTGGAGCCCACACTAAAATCAAAAGAGACTGATCCTGAGTCACATCACAACATCGAAAGCATAGTTAGGTAGTAAAATGTCTCTTCTGTGATGCAACACTCTCCACGTGGAGCTCAAAGGGCCTCACGAGGGGTGCGTTGAAGCTCTGTCGTAAATCATGTGAAACAGCCGTAATTCAGCGTTTTAAACAGTGGACTCGTTCCTTTTAACATGCAGCGTTTGATGTTAATCAATTCACCGCTGAACATCCTGCTGTAATTGTCTGGGATACTTTTATGGCGGATATGTGTTCGGCTCGTCTAAAGAGCCAAAAAGAAACGGATGAAAGGAAAGTCTGATCCAATATTTTCTCTTTCTTGTACCATCATGCTTCCTCTCTCTGTTGTCCTCAGAGTATAAAACATTATTAAAAGTTAACCAGGAGACATTGCAACCAGAACTGTTTCATATGCTTACCTGGGAACATGAATGTTGCTGCATAGTATGGCAGAGCACATGTGAGATCAAGCCTTCGTGCCAGAACCATCGTATTTACGATGAGCACACATGAAGGCAACCACAGAGTAATTGTGGGAAACTTTTCTTTGATCCCAGACTAAGATCCCAGATCGCTTAATAGTACTTCAGTTTTGAGTGTAAATATTGACTGTACAATTGCTTTACACATTTTCGGTTCCACTTTATTTTAGGTGTCTTTAACTATTATGTTCTTACATAAAAAAGGTACAATGTATTTATGGTCTTGTATTGTAAAACACTTGTGCTGCTATTGGGGTGTGATACGGGTAAGGCTAGGACAGGTTTGGTGGGATGGGTTGGTTTAAGGGTCAAAGGCTCAACAGTGTCATTAAAGATGTAATTACATGCAGGTAATTTTAAATGAGTAAATGTAATTAAATGTAAGTGCATTGTATCAAATGGTTAATTGAAATGCTAGTGCATAGTAGATACAGATATTTAATATAAAGTGGGACCAAATTTTCTTGCACTGTTGAAGAAGAATGGCAGTGAAGTCCAGCAGAAAATACTCATTTTGCGAGGTATGTAGTTTTGTGTCATTCATTTGGCAGTTTGAGAATTAAATAATACAGATAAAACATCAACTGCATAAGCAATGAAAAATTTGCTTTCCAAACTATGCATTAAAGTAAAAAGAAATCCATTGCGATGTCATAAACTCTTGCCGTTATCCATCTACATGCACAGATACACTCATTGTTTCTGTAGAGCTCTTCATATGCAGATGTGGTTTCTTGTCAACTCTGAAGTCAAGACATCTTGAAATCTCTCATTAAAGTTAAGTGTGTGCACAGCTCAGCATGGGGAAATAAGAAGTCTGGAAACTGTTCCAAAGCATGCATGTTTAAAGTTTCCATATTTTCTTTTTGTGTTATTTCCGTTATAAGCCTGTTCCTTCCTGTTTGAGTTAATGTGTCCAGAGAGATTACTGATCCTAAAGCTGATGTGACAGTCTCTCAGCAGAGGAAGTCGTAGAAATGTTTCAAACACCGCTCAATCCAACCCATAGGAAAGACTCAAGTTTATAGGAATGTAAGACGGCAGTATGAGGAAAAAAACATACACATGTCTACCTTCAGAAACCTGTAGGCTTAATTATTATAGACACCACCTGCCACCATAGATGTCTGATTTTTGGGAGAGTGATGATGATCTGAATGAGGGATCCATCACATGGACTTCACGGCTCAGCTGATCGATAGATCAAGCCATATCTGAGCGCCCATGAGAGGAGAGGGCAGCATGCAGATTGTGCCAGCCGAGCAACTGTTATTGAGAATGGAAATGCGAAAGAATTGCTCTCTCACACTATATTAGACCCGTTAATAACGCAGGAAAGAAAATTACATTTTATACAGTCTTGTTTGTTCTCTTCTTGGAAGAATTACTGAAATGTCTTTAGCATTTGCCCTTTAGGAAAGCACTGAAACCCAAGAGGACAGTCACAGCGTTTAGAGTAACACAGTTTGCTGCTGAGTAAAAGTGCCTTTTACAGCAACACTCTCTGGTTGTCATCACTACATTTTAAAGAAATTGCACAATAACTACAGTATATACTATGATATACTATAGAAACTTAAACTGGTATCTGTTTGACTTACAGCATCAATGCTGTGTTTCCATCCAAAGTTGCGAATTTGGAGCAAAATTGGAATATCACATATTACACATTGCAAATGAAGCAGCATTTTCATCCCATGTGTTCAAGAGAAAACAATTCATCACTTCCTAGGAAACTGATGCAAAATATCTGGAATATAAACAGAAGTTGCTACAAACGGGGAAGAAACCTTGGCTCTTTTACCTTGTGTTGCCTGGTGTTTGTGAATGCAATTGTGTGAGGCGCTTCTGGTGTCAGGATTATGTCCAAGTCTGTTTAGTTTCATTGTGGTTTGGTTTAGTTTTCCCAGTTCCCGTTTTGTCCGTGTTATTGGTCGTTATTAGTTTCCATGGTTTCAAATTTATCACGCACCTTTTTCTGTTCCAGATGAAGGGGTCCTATGTCTTTTTACGAAGTCTTGATTTTTTTTTCTAGAATTTGATTTCATGCTTGATTGTTTAAAAAACACTTTTTTTTTTTTTACATATTTTACATTATACAGCTCCTCTCTCCCCAGTCTGGCCCGAACGCGTTTAGTTCCAGTTTCGATGAAACCCGTCCTTTCGGAAATACGAAATGTGCTGTGATTGGTTATCTGGCCCAGTGTGTTGTGATTGGCAGTGTGTGTTTGGGAAATGTCCCACCCCTCCATAACCGCGGGTTCTGCTCTAGTGTAAATATAAAGGATGGCGGCAATTTTTAACCTGATTCAGACCCTGACAATGTTAACAAACAAGAAGATCGTGCTGAACGGATTTCATGCACGGTCTTTGCAAGTACAGATGTTACAGGACATTTCAGAGTGGTATCTTTTTCTTGTACATTTTAGATACGATGTTACACCATTTAATGACATTTGTCGGAAAACTATGGTTATACAAACAGTAATCGATCAGCAAACCATGGATAATTTCCCTAAGGGGTGGTGAACAGTCAAAAGCGAGAGCTTACAACAGCTACAGTAAACACTATATCAACACTATTGTTGGCTAGTAGGGGAGCGTTGCAACAACATAAAACTTATAATTGGAACTGTTAATAGAAAACGCAACTACAAATAATAAGACATACTTACAAGATGTGATCCACAAACAACAGATTGTCCCGACAAAGTGGGAATTGCTCCATTTCAGGAGAAGCTTTTGTGCGGTGCCTGCATTGTGTTTCTGGAAGCTGTTCTCCGTAAAATGTGCAGCACACAGATAAATGTTGGGACTATACTGTTCAGGAACAGTGTTTGAAATCAATTTAACCACACTTTTAACCAGTTTGTCAGTCTTAGGAAGGTCAAACAAATGAGTTGTGGAAAAAACAACCAGGCCTTGTCCGCTTCCTCACAGTTCTTTTTTCAGTCTTGTTTGTTAATGTGTAGTTTCCTTGTTGATTTTCTCCTGCATATTCTCCTGGTTTATTAAAGAGACTTTTGGTATTCATTCTGATGTGTGCGTGTTCATCTACACGTCACCTCTGGGAGGGAATTAAACCAAATCATTCTGATGACAAACTTTGTCTCAGGTGTCTCAGGTAGCTCAGGTGTAATGACCAACTTAACATTTGAGATTCTGTGCGATGCGTTTGGTCCAGTTATCCAATCACATCCATATTGAGGTAAAGCCACATGAGTTTTTCTGTTTGTTTTTTTGCACATAAATGGGTTTATTCAGTAACTTTTTCCATTGTAGTTTGTGCACATATCTTCTTATCGGATAAAAAAGATTATGTTTTTTTTCATATTGGTGCTTCCACCCAGCAGTTTTTAAATGCGATATCCCAAAATTCACATAAAAATGTGTGGATAGAAACATAACTACTGGCAATCTCAGCGCGTCATTTATAGTGGATTCTCATAATCAGGTGCTGTTCACAGTCCCTAATGAAAAATGCTCTGGTTAGTTGCAGTAAATCTCAGCAAGGGTGCTGTTAGCGGCCGTCAACACACTCTTAAACTCCATCAAAACACACACACACATTCCTGATTTACAGCCATCCACACCTCTGGAACTGAGGAGCAATTCACTGAGAACTCTACTTGTCACGGTACAGGCTCATTGATATCAGATTTATTACCCGTATGGTTTCACTGAGCAGTGTGGCGTCAAATCAATTTCCCTGTTCAAACTTAAAATCATACCACAACATATATGTCATAATGAGAAAATGATTCCTAAATATATAATGTCATGACAATAAAATGTCCATGCCCTTCACATCCATGCATTGATGCCAAATGTTTCTCATTAAAAGAAATGGCGTTCTAAATAGTGACTTTGGATGCCTTTTTTGATGCCTTCGGAGTGAGAACGGGATGTATTATGTAAATGCTTGAGCAAAAAGGAAGCTTTTAAACCCGTGTAAGGATGTGCATTCTCCATCTGGCAGAGCTGAGCCACAAGTTCTCATTACAATCTAATCATCTCTGAGCAGCTGATTCACTGAGATACGCTCTCTCTCCGACAGTATCGTATGGGTGAGTGTGTTTCTGACCCATCACACTGAGCTTGACCCCTCTGTAATTTTGATTAGATCTTTGATCAAGCTACAAGCTATGAGCAAGCAGAGCGTATTTGTCCATCTCCATCAGCTGTGGATTTTAGAGACATGTCATGGTGACACATTCAACCCTGTTTCTATTAGTCAAGTGGGCAAATGCTGGGCCAGTTACACCTCCAGCATTTAGGAGGGGTAAATATGGTAAAAGATGCCCCTTTGTTTGGGGATACTGCCCCAGTGACAAGCTGCTGTACCCTGTAAGTACAATCGTTTTTATGTTCAGGGGTTGAGAATGGATAAACACCTTGAATATTCGATTTTCACATGTAGGCGGGCATTAAATGCCCCTTTCCACTGACTGGTCAACCAAAGATCAACCTGTGCCGTCATCAATTCTTCCTCATTTCTGTGCAGCATAATAATAGTCATCCTCTGCTACAGTTGTGCAGATTCTTAAAGCGTTTATTGCAATTATTTGTAAATGACTTAGCTCTGCTCTGTCCAGTGTGTCGCACACCTTTGCTACTCAGGTTTTGAGAGTTGGACAGCTAAATAAAACAGGTGGTATGCCAAAGGGTCACCACGATTTTGCCAAGTAAGACATGTTCCTGGATCAACATATTTTGTTGATCCTGGAATAACATTCCTGTCCCAAAATTTAGCCCTTACCCCATCCCTACCCCTAAACCTAACCCTACCCATAACGTTTCCCTAAAATCAGAGGGAAATGATAGGTGAATAACACTGATGTTGAAGCACCTCACCCTGGTTCTAAGCCTAAACTTGACATAAACTGTAAACTTGTCCCTCAAATCTGATTGGTTGATTAGAAAGTTGTTCCAGGATCAACAAAGATGTTGATCCAGGAACATGTGGTACTTGGTGAGATCACGTTCACCTATGCGAAAGACGTAGGCTAGGGGTTAATGTGGGTGCAGTTGTGCACATTCATATTTCTGAAATAAACACTCTGGCAAGCCATTCGTTAGTCTGGTTGTTTAATGAGAAAGAGATGAAATGCAGTTGCAATAAATGCTCTAAGAATCTGTACAAATGTAGCAGCGGAAGAGTATTATTCTGTTGCGCAGAACTGAGGAAAAACTGATGACAGCACAGTTTGATCTTTGGTTGATCAGTGGAAAGGTTTCATTCACACCGTATAAATCAAACATACAAGTCGTTTATCCATTTTCTACACTGTAAAAAATTTGCTGTAGTTTTGCAGCTGTTTGCCAGTAACTTACTGTAGATTTAAATTTATGTTATTTACTGGCAACAGTTTGTTCAAAGTTAAATGAACATTAAACATTAACAAGTCTTTGTCTTTAAAGAATAAAATTATAAAATAACAATATAATGCAAAGCATTCTGGGAACCAGAAATCTTCATCAACCTTTTTCTGTTTTTTTTCCTTCAGATTTTGGTTCCCAGAATGCTTTGCATGATGATGTTATTTTAGTTTTATTCTGTAAAGATAAAGACTTGTTAATGTTTAATGTTCATTTAATTTTGAACAAATTGTTGCCAGTAAATAACATCAATTTAAATCTACATTAAGTTACTGGCAAGTAGCTGCCAGTAATACTGTAATTTCTACAGATTTTTCTAACAGTGTACCCCTAAAACATTAAAACAAAAAAAATAATGCTGAACTATTGATTTTCCATTACTTCATTTTCGATTTCTCATTTTTCTCTTTTCACTATTAAATTTAAAAAAATGAATTAACGCAATGTACACAGATCCGGATCCCACACATTTAAATACAATGGCAGTTTGGTAATGAATCTCGTAGTACGAGCGTTGAATTTTTAAGATGACTTGCATTCTGTTGCCTTCCGTTTTTGTCGATGTGTGTCATTATATCACTAGTGATATGTATATCTAGTTATAGGGAATATAATGACCTCTCGCTAAAGTGACTTCATTGTGGACTGTTGCAGTCATGCAGATGTGCGAAATTTGAAGATCCTCTAACAGGGTTTAAACAAAGGGGTATTGCTCCACAGCAAAGGCAAATTGCATCTTTTGTTCATACGTTTGACTGTGTGTGTGTGTGTGTGTGTGTGTGTGTGTGTGTGTGTGTGTGTGTGTGTGTGTGTGTGTGTGTGTGTGTGTGTGTGTGCCTCCACAGCTGCATGTGTGTTTATATGCATGTATTGCTTCACTTGCAGAAATTCTTGACCTGATTGTCCTGAACCCCAAGTAAAAAAAAAAAAACATGTCTAGACAGTTTGTGCCCTTTGTGTGTGTGTTTGCTACCCAGACTGCAATTCTAATCTGCGTGTTTCCTGTTTATGGGAGTGTGGATGGTGTCAGGAGCCCCATGGGGAGTTGTTAGGTCTGTTTCCTTCCACAGTCAAATCATAAACCCATCAAATTATGGCACAGTAAAAATATAAAATAAATAAAAAACATCAAATTCCTGCAAGATACAATGCTCAGTGGAGACCTGCGGATGTTTCTTTATCATTTATCATGTATGTTTCATGTTATGGCTGTTAGGGCGCACTTTCCATGAAAACAGGGTACAAAAGCCTTGAAACTCCTTTTCCTTTTCTTATCAAATAGTCAATGAAAGGGGCTGCTTTATCTTCAGAAACTGTTTATCATCCACCTCAGGAGCACAAAATAAATATTATATGACCTGTTTTTAATTTTTATTTTGGATGTTTTTATATATTTTTATTCCTTGGACATGTTTTGATTCCTCTTTGGACGTGATTAAACTTGAAGAATGCCGTCAAATTTCAGATAAAATTGCAGTTAAAGTGCAACAGTCGGGTTCCAGAAGTAAAAAAAAAAAAAAAAAAAAAAAAAAAACTCAATTCATTTTCCCCGTAGGGAAACTGAATTTTAATGATAACTTATAAACCTTTAAAGACGGACCTACTGTGAGTCCCAAGGTTGTTAACTGATGGAATAATCTTTTGCTGAAGCCATCCATTCATATTATTTCAATAATATTAAAATGTACTCTAATATTACCAATGTATATATTGGTAACACTTTAATTTAATGGCCCCTTTTGAACATTATATTGACTATGTTAACTTTGCATCTACATGCCAACTAACTCTCATTATAGTATTAGTAGACTGTCTGTTTAATATCTGCTAACACTTTATTGTGATGTTGACATTCTACTGACTATAAGTAACTTTGCAACTACATGTCAGCTAGTTCTAACCTGAACCCTACCAGTATACTAATACTCTACTAATTCTCTAATGAGAGCTAGTAGACATGTAAGTGCAACGTTACTTATAGTCAAAATAATGTGTTAAAGGGACTATCAAAATAAAGTGAAACCATATTATATTAAATAGGCTATATTATTTTATGTTTAAAATAATCAGCTGAATTTGTGGTGGAAAATAACATTACCCATGTGCAGAGAATTCGATCAATCAGATACAGCGAGCAAATTGCGGCAAAAGTGTAATCGAAATGTTCTCCCTACGGTCTCAAAATTTTGCAATGAAAAATTTTGGATTTTGCCATTATTTTTTATTTGATAATGTGATTTGCAATGCTTCATGGGATTGTAGTTATTTCCCTTATTAAAGCCATTAAGTTTACAGTCTTCTATCTTTGTTTTTTGTTTTTTGTCCGTTTTTTTAAAATACATATTTGCTTTTAATAAAAGTTAGTTTTCTTGTGATTCACTACGTAACTTGTTGGTTTGGTTCATGGATCATAAAATTTTATCCAAGACTTGTTACCTCACCACAGAACTAGAGCCCGAGCCAACGCTCGCCATTGGACCATGTGTGAGAGCTATCTCCCACCATGGAGCCAGAGCCAGCCAACGTGTTCGTCCCAAAGCTATAAGCCGGAAGCCGCCGTCCCGGAGTCCGCGCTGTGGGGGCAGTTCACTCCCGAACCAGCTGAGGAGCACTGGCTCATTAACTTCCCAGCAAAGCCAGATCTCACACTTGTGGATCCAGGATCCCCTGGTTCCACCTCACCCTGTCAGCCTATCGACTCCACCTCGGCCTGTCAGCCTATCAGCTCCACCTTGCCCTGTCAGCCTATCAGCTCCACCTTGCCCTGTCAGCCTATCAGCTCCACCTTGCCCTGTTAGCCTATCGGCTCCACCTCGGCCTGTCAGCCTATCAGCTCCACCTTGCCCTGTCAGCCTATCAGCTCCACCTTGCCCTGTCAGCCTATCGGCTCCACCTCGGCCTGTCAGCCTATCGGCTCCACCTCGCCCTGTCAGCCTATCGGCTCCACTTCGGCCTGTCAGCCTATCGGCTCCACCTCGGCCTGTCAGCCTGTCGGCTCCACCTCTGCCTGTCAGCCTATCGGCTCCACCTCGACCCGAAAAGCACTATATAAATGTAGTGAATTAATGGTCCAACATTGGTCCAACATTGCTCGGGCTCCACCGGGCTCCCTCGTTCCTCCGGCTCCACCTTGATCACTCGTCATCCTGGTTCCGCAGCGAAATTCTGGCTGCACCTCAGCCCTCCACCCCTTTGGCTCCACTGGGTTCCTCTTTTCCTCTGGCTCTCCTTTAGGTCCTCGCTCCCTCCGTTCTTGCCCTGCTCTGCCAGGCAATTTTGCTTTGGGCCATCGTCCTCATGGTTTTGCAGGGATCTCCTCGGTCGCCAACTCCACCTCAGTCAAGGCTCCACCCATGGGACCTATCCAGGCTCCATCCTCCTTCGACTCTGCTGTGGTGTTCCTCTCTGCTGTGTCCTGTCCTTCACCAGCCCCTCGTCCTCCTCCAAAGCCCCATCCCTCTCTCCACAACTGGACATTACTGCATGGTGTGAGGACATGGAGAGATTTGCCAGGGCTATGTCTAGTTTAGTTGTGTTTTTGTCCATGTGTCTTGGTTTCATGTTTACCCTTTTAGTTTAGATTTCATTGTGCCCTTGTTAGTTTCCTTAAACATTCATCTGTTGTTCATTTAGTACCCTTGTGTATTTATACTCCCTGCTCATTTCAGTACCTTGTCAGTTCTCATCTTGGTGTATTCTCCTCGTTTTAATTAAAGTATTCTGTGTTTATATATTCTGCATCATGCATCTTACTAATACCATGCTGTCTGAACGTGAGAGTATGCTTACATGGAGCAAGAATTAAGAAATAGCTCAGGTGCAAGTAGGTTTCCCCATCTAGGCAGACAAATATTTGCCTACTATTCAATTCCAGTCCTCTTTGAATAAAATTGTATGTAATTTAAAAATAAATAAAAACTCATAGAGCCTTTATCATCATTCTCTGTGCCTCTCCTGATATGTTCCTTGCGTTTTGAAAAAATACTGGTCTAGCATATCTATTTTCAAGAACATAGGATTTTTTCCTTTTATTCCTTAAAAAAAAAAAAAATATATATATATATATATTAATATCAAATACATATATTAAATAAATAAACATGTAATGGAACATCAATTTGTACCCTGTTTGTGGAAAGAGCCAGAAATATACTTGAGCTGTCAGTGCTTGTTAGAAAAACTAAATCAAATGAACTGCCAAACTGCTTTACCCCTTTAAAGACAAAACTGTGTTGTGTGGAGAGTTTGTGTGTAGTGTGTAGGTTTGTGTGAATCGCTCTGCTCTGCTGTTTTTGGCTGTGATGGAGCTCTTCTTAGAGCTGGCCGCTGGCCGGTTAGATTGATGTCCATGTGTGGCAGCTCTGTGTGATGACTGATGCGTGTGTTTGCCAGGAGCTGCAACCTTGATTGTGATAAAGCACAGAGCTGCCATCAATATACGCTTACTTCCACTGAATCAAACTTTGATCAAGATGGGTCGAGAGGTGAGGAGCAGAGAGGAAAATAGAGCTGAAAATTAAAAAGTGGATCAAATTTTGCCTGTAAAAAGGATTACATGGATGATGATGTGACAATTTATTTCGATAAAATTTATTTTGACACTTTTATTTCGAAACTTTATTTCCACTTTAGACATTCTACTGACTATTATAAAGTAAATTTACCAATACATATCAACTAACTCTCATTAGACTGTCTGCTTATCATCTGCTAACGCTTTTTGATGCTTGATGCACATTTTGATGCCCCTCCAACAGACATTCTACTGACTATAAGTAACGTCTCGGTTACGTATGTAACCCTCGTTCCCTGAAGGAGGGAACGGAGACGTAGTCGACGTGTCGACTGATTGGGATCATGCTAGGAAGCCTGTCATCTTTGAGTACTGTAAAAACGAGCCAATGGACATTGGCATGCGTGAATCGCATCACACGCCCCGCCCCGCAGCGCGGGTATAAACATGGAAGTGGATTTGTTTGTCACTGAGGAGCCGAGTGGGTCCCGGTCAGCGGTGGTACAGCAATAGTGGCTGGGGGACTACATCTCCATTCCCTCCTTCAGGGAACAAGGGTTACATATGTAACCGAGACGTTCCCTTTCAGTCGGTCACGTTCTAACTTTAGCTGGACAATAACTTTATTCTAGAGCTGCTGTAAAGCCAAAACAATCTCTCAGATCGTAAGCAAGCCTCATTCTTTAGAGGGAGCTCTCGCAGAAGTAATAGTATCTACATTCCTTCAGAGGTAGATAGCTGAACCACCGCAACGGAACCTGGATTTCTCCGGTTCGGTGCAGGTGCCAACGGTGCCCCATCTCTGAGAAATGATGCGATTCACGCACGCCAATGTCCATTGGTTCGTTTTTACTATACTCAAATATGACAGGCTCCCTAATGTCATCCCAATCAGTCGACACATTGACTACGTCGAACGTGACCGAATGAAAGGGAACTTTGCAACTACATGTCAGCTTATACAAACCTTTCCTACCAGTCTACTAATACTCTAATGAGAGTTAGTTGACATGTAGTTGCAAATTAATGAGAGTGAATTGACGTGTCATGGTGTGGCTATAGTAACGTTCATGATGAAGTAGATGGATAACAAAAACAGTCTTTAATATTTCAAAACAGAACACTCAGGAGATCAGATTGTAAATTGTACTAAATTATATTTTTTGAAAATATAAAATGCAGAAAGTTTTCTGTGAGGGATGTGGTTAGGGCTAGATAGAATATACAGTTTGTACAGTATAAAAATGATTATGTCTATGGAAATCAAATGTGTGTGTGTGTGAGTGTGTGTGGGTGGGTGTGTGTGTGAGTGACTTCCATCTTTGTTTCTGTCATTCTGTATAACACATCACAATGTTTCCATGGTGACAAAATCCAGAATAGCACTTAAAGATGAACGACTTCCTTAATATAGGATAATGACACTTGTCATTTGCAATTGGCTGTGCTTTTATTACCTTTTTACTTCCTTTCTTCCATTTATTCATTGCTTGTTTATAATTATGAAGCAGGCTTGGACTGGTTCTGGTGGCTTTGGAGACGAACACACACACACACACACACACACACACACACACACACTTTCTGCTCAGAAGCTGTGATTGAAAGCGGAACAGAGTCTGATGGGTTTATGTTGCAGGGTATTACAAGTGTGGCATCGCAAGTGTTTCAATACAAGTGTGTGTGTGTGTGTGTGTGTGTGTGTGTGTGTGTGTGTGTGTGTGTGTGTGTGTGTGTGTGTGTGTGTGTGTGTGTGTGTGTGTGTGTGTGTGTGTGTGTGTGTGTGTGTGTGTGTGTGTGTGTGTGTGTGTGTGTGTGTGTGTGTGTGTGTGTGTGTGTGTTGCAAAAAAATCATTTTCTTACAGTATACAGGAACATATTTTAGAAGAAAAGAAAAATTGCATAAGATCCCAGGGTAAACATGTACTGCTCAAATGCTGGTCTTTCAAAGCTCAGACGACTTAAAGCGGATAGCTCACCCAAAGATTACTCATCCTCAAGCCTTCCTAGGTGTATATGACTTTCAGACGAACACAATCAGAGTTATATTAAAAAAGTGAATGGAGGACGAGATTTTGATGCCCAAAAAAGCACATCCATAAATCTTAAAAGTACTCCATATCTATTTTTATAACTTTAAAACTAAAATAGCCAGCTTTCGACAGACGGCCATACGCACTGATTTACGGTGAAAGAGTGACCTCTGACCTGACGCATGACGTATTGACGAACGCTGAAGCGCAGACGATAGAGAAAAACAAAACACCGGTCACGAATTAGAAGTTTAAAACGAGAAAACGAGACAAATGTCGGTGGATTTCGATATAAGAGAAGAGGACCTTGAGTTTGTTGAGTCCTGTTTGTTTGAACCGCAAGAGGCGTCAAAGTTTACGTTACTCCCACAACGCATCAGGGGCCTCAACTTGCGTACTGTTGGCTGTCTGCCGGAAGCTAGTTATTTTAGTTTTAAAGTTTTAAATATGAATATTTCTCTTACACGAACGCACCGCTTCGCTTCAGAAGGAAACAAGGCAGAAATACTGATTAAGACAATGGTTTCTTGCAGTGTTGAATCTTTCAGATCCAGGTTGAATTCACATCATTTGAAGGCAGGATCTTGTTTGTAGCCTTTCTGTGATTTTCTGGATGCACAGGTCTTTTCACAATGTTTCCCAGCTCTACCGGAGGCGTTGTGTGCATTATTTCCCCCTGCAGGGATAGCTGGTTTTAGCTGAAACATTTGTATGTCTGAACCGACAGCTGGGCTCAACCCATCAGAAATGCACTGTGAAGACGAGGAGCAGGATGGGAGTGAGCGATGGAGAATTCATCTTTTGAAAGGCATGTCTCTCGGCTGTGAGGCCTGCAGACGGCTTACCGCTCCTGACGCACACACGCCATGAAAGAATAATTAGTTTTTGTCAAGCTGAATGAAGGATCAGCCGTATCAGGATATGAATGAAGAAGGAATGAGCGCTGATATCGATCCGGTCTGGTTCAGACAGAAATAAAGAAGGAAAGAAAGAGCTGTGATCCTGAGCTGTGTTGAGCTTCGTCCCTAGCACCATAACAGCATCTGAACGCTCTCGGAAACATGACAAGTCTTTTAGAATCATTTCATCTGGATTGACAATTATATAGGCTACTTTCAGCTGCAGGAGCTCAAGTGTCATGTGAATAGCGTTCCCAGTTTTCATACATTTTCGCTTTTCAATGCATACGTGTTCAGATCATCTTTGAGAGTGATAAAGGTCAACACATCTGAGACCATCTGAATATGTGAATGTGTGCCGTGATTGATCGAATGTCATCTATTTTTTTGCTAATGGTAATTAGATAGGCTAATAGACATCCACAGATGTCAGCATTGGGAAAAATTCTGAATTCAAGAACCAGTTTCCTCTGTTCACGAGTGTGAATTGAAATTATTCTCACAGGACATTGAACTCTGTCTACTTTTGTGTTCATTCCCTTTTAAGTAAGCAATAAGGTACGAGAGGCTGTGCTGTATCGTGAACAAGTCACGGCTGAAGGGCGTTGTTTGGCACGACGCGAAGCGGAAAGTTTTAAAGAAAAACTACTTGTTTCTCCAGTGACAATGTAACAATAAGTAACAACAGAGTGAGTAATTTAAATCATTCACTCAATTTATTCGTTCAACAATGCTAATTTGATCAGGAATGAAACATGTAACTGTTTTTTTGTTTATCATTGAGTCACTGAATTATTCACTTAAACATTTTGTTCTGATTCATTCAGGGACAAAAGTCATTGGGCCCTATCTTGCACCCAGCGCAATTGACTTTGTACACCGACTCATGTATCATTCCTATTTTGCACCCGTGCAAAGCGCGCTTTTCCCTCCACAGAAGCACGTCGCTAAACTAGGGAATGAACTTGCGCTCCCTGGGCGGTTCAGCGCAAAAAAGGAGGCGTGTTCCGGCGCAAACAATCCCTGGTGCTATTTTGCTGTTCCATAAAACAATTGCGCCACTGGCCAGAAAAAAACGAGTCTAAAGTCAGTGGCGCGTTGCGCGTTGTTCATTATGCTATTTTAAGGGCGCATGCTCGACCATAATGTAAAGCGTGCACAACGCGCATACACTTTGATTCTCTAATCTACACAGAAGCAGCAGTTTTCATTTTTGCAAATCATATTATTACAAACGATAGATATATGCCTGTTTAACCGAAGCTAATTTGGGTGTTTCTCCATCCCCAATGTCACTTCTCTCTCTTTTACGGCCGTGACGAGAGCGTTGCTCTCCTCGGCTGTGAACCGCTCCTGGCACGCGTCTGGCAAATCCGCCGTTATAATAGCAATCCGCCATGGAACAAGCGCGCCTGCTCTTAAAGGGAATGTGAGATGACGCTCTGATTGGTTTATTTCACGTTACGCCTAAACCACACCTATGAGTAATGAAGCGACTTCAGACCAACACATTTTAGATTTGCGTCGGGCGCAAGAGTCATTTATCCCGCCGGTATAATAGCAACAGCGCCCGAGACCCGCCCACAAAGCTACTTGCGCTTTGCGCTTTGACACTTGCGTTTCAGATCGTTAAAATAGGGCCCCTTGAATCATTCACATGATTTTTTTTAAAATCATCTTGGGCGCTGTTGCTATTATACCGGCGGAATAAATGACTCTTGACTCAGACTATTTTCTGAAACTGCAAAATAGCACCAGGGAACGTTTGCGCCGGAACACGCCTCCTCTTTTCTCTGAACCGCCCCCGGGAGCGCAAGTTCATTCCCTAATTTACCGACGTGCGTCTGTGGAGGGAAAAGTCCGCTGTGCGCGGGTGCAAAATATTAATGATACATGCGTCGGTGTACAAAGTCAATTGCGCTGGGTGCGAGATAGGACCCAAAGTTTTGAATGTTGAATAACATAAAGTCAATGGGATATTTCCAAAAGAATAAAAATGTGCTGTAAGTTTAGCACTTAGAGGTTTAGAACAAACCCTGAGCAGAATGTGTGAGGAACATCAGTACAAACACTAAAATAGATGATGGATTGGTTTGTTAAGCTCCAGTTTCCAAAACATCCAAGCTGGAAGTTGTTAATGCTTCCTGGGAAAATGTCCTTGTTTTGCTTTACAAATGTGTCCCATATTGAGCATAATATCCATTTGATTGTGGACATTCCAGAGCTCTGATGTGTTGGATGAAGCGCGGTGTGAAAAGACTTTATCCTAGCAGAACTAGCACCCGCATCCAGAGAATTTACTATAAAGAGCACGGGGAGAGTTTAAGTGATTGGGACAGAGAGGAGAACCTTGCTTTTGTCCAGCTCGCATGTCTTTGGGAACTCGTATGGAACATCTGTCGGAGCAGCTGAGACTGATTTCATGAGATCAAATGCTCTTTGATTCACACCGACTATACACACTCTCTCCACACAACAGAAAACCCAGTTTAATATTGCTGGTTTCAGGCCTTGTTCATATGTGGAAATAAATCAGATATAAATCAGATATGTGCCATTGCGACTGTCATGTAAACAGGCAGATCGGGTTTTCTGAGGCATTAGGCGACGTCTCCGCGGTTTAATGACGAGAGAAACCCCGACGCGCATCTGCAAAGGGATACTTTTATTATTATTATTATTATTATTATTATTATTAATAAAATTATATACATTTTTATAAATTTGTTTATGCTATAAATACATTTTTGAGTAATTACATAACCAGCCAGTGTTCAACACTCTCTGCTTGCCGTAGCTCGATTCAAAACGGTAAGCTTGTAATAATGTTTTTAATTCCAGTGGTACTGGTGGATTTCCGTGGGAAATTCGAGCATGTCTTTGCGTCATTACGTCACATCTGTCCACATAAAGAAGAGTCTCGGCTATTAGGCTATGAGTGTGAGGATGTTGGAGGTGGAGATTTATAGCCTTTTCTCACAGCACTGGATATAATTAAAATGATCAATTTGATGGCGGATCCAGAAAGGTTCAAACAACGTTTTGTCTTATTTACGGGCATTTTGCATTGTTTCTGAATGAAATAATAAAACATGACATAGGCTACTGTACACTGTTGCAACTTGTCTTTTTTCCCCAACAACATAATTTTGACCCTGTGCAACTTATGGGCAGTTGTTTTATGTAAAATATGGTTATCACTTCAGTGTGAAAACTCACTTCAGTTCAGTGTGAAAACTCCTGTTAATAATCATCTGAGGTGTCAACATTATGAATCTTATTTACATTGTTTTCAGACTTTGTTGGTTACAATGAGATAATTCACGAAGTGTAGAATTCACTCAGCAAGATCACACATTCAGAAAATTAATCATAATTGTGAAATCAAAATTGTGTCTGAATTAAGCTATTATGTACTATAAACTACTATAAACAAGAGGATTTGAACATGAGCTGAAGTGACGTCATGTTGCTCCGTCTGTATCTGAATCTTGGGAAATCCCAGGAAATGTGGGAAGTGGATACTAAGACAGTATTAATTACAGAAACGAGGACAGGCAGAGCAGCTCTCACAAAGCAGGACCAGCTCTAGTTTCATAACTATGGCTGTGTTATTTTGATGAAGGATATGTGTTTGATGAAACAGAAGTTGGATTTGAAAAGAAGGCGCATTAAATCATTACATTTTAACTGTGCAGCTTTAGAGTCTCACATTCCTGAAATTATCCTTTTGTTTCAAAGCATCCACAAGTTTGTTGATGAGGACGTTCCCATAGTTCATTTCAGCAAAAATGTTTGGCAGTCAGAGACTGAATCACAGTCCTCTACAGCAAATTGCATTATAGGGTGAAGCAGGAACAACCAATCGTTTTCAGCCTAAAGTAAATTTTCGGTTTTGGCCGAAACAGTTTTGGAGTGCTAAAGTCATTGACCGAAACAGTGATGTTTATGCTGTCTTCACATGCTATCGGAGATTTACTTCCCACATATAAAGTTGTAATTCTAGTGTATGAACTCTAGTGTATTAAACTGGAGATATTTTGATATTTAACCACGTAATACTTGTAGCTACCTTAAGCTGACTGTTATAGTTTATTGTATTGTAATAATTTTAGTTTGTGTCATTTTTTATATTTTATCTAACAGCCCAAGCATACATACAGGCCTATAGAATGGTACATAAAACAAATTCATGAGGAAAAATAACTAAATAAATCAGCAGCTCCATAGCAGATTCCAGTGATCAAGGGCTCGTCCAACGTAAGCAATGGCGTACATCCAAGGGACTGAGACAGAGGGAAGTTTGCAAGGGAAGGGCATAAAAAATTGGTCCGTGTCCAAAATCGCCCCCTATACCTTAAAATAGGGCACTATTTGAGGGAACAGCCATTTGCAGTAGTGTACCATAGTGGATGTTATCGACTGCACTCATTCAATCCCACAATGCACCTCAATAACGAGTGTACAACTGATGTACACTCAACGTCTAGAGAATACCACAGCGTAATATCATTACAGGAATACATTTATTTTTTAATTGATTATTAAATTGTTCAATTAAGGTTTATACATAGTTTCCATGACATTGAAGTTTGCTAAGTTAGCAAGCCAGGGACGCAGGACGATGTTTTATAGGTTCAGGGTGCTGCTTTTTTTTTTTTTAGGGTATCAGCAAGCAGCTGATACTGCTTGCGATCGTAATGCTAAGACATAAACAGATGGTCATTTAGTAATTTTTAGTCATTTAGTCATTTAGCAGACGCTTTTATCCAAAGCGACTTACAAATTAGGACTAAATTAAGCGAGTCATCATGAAGAGGCAAAAACAACGCAAGAAGTGCTCAAAATACGAAGTTCGGGCATTATTCAGAGTAGCATAAGCCCGATAAGTGAGGTTTTAAAGGGAAAGGAAAGGTTTTTTTTTTATTTTTTTTATGCGGTTAAGTGCTCACGGAAGAGATGGGTTTTCAGCTGTCTTTTGAATGTTGTCAGGGATTCTGCATTCCGGATGAGGGTGGGGAGAGTGTTCCACCAGCAGGGAACTGTGAATGAGAATGTTCTGGAAAGTGATTTTGTGGCTTTCTGTGATGGAACCACAAGACGTCGCTCTTTCTGTGCGTTCACACCGCCGCCGACTTGAGCTGCAAAGAAGCTCTGGCCGCCCAGTCAAAGACGCTTGTCAAAAAGTACGGGGAAGCTTGTTGACGCTTTGGTCGCTCTGACGTAACAGCATTCTGTGTTCGATCATGGGAGAAGAGAAGTGTCACACCATGAAATGTAAACAGAAAACAAGCAATGCATTCAGAAATTTAGGATATCGCGCAAGATTTGTCAACACAGAAAACATTTCATCCCTGGAGAGTTTTTTTTCGACACCATCGTATCAATTGATTTTGATTAATATGCGCGAGGGAGAGAGAGAGCAAGAGTCTTGCATTCAAGACAGCGCTCGGGTGAGTGCGCGCGCGCGGCCGGGGCTCTCTCTCTCTCCGCTCGTTCTTATGCCCTGTCAAGCTGACAGGACTTTAAAACACATGCAAATGATACACTTTCACTCTATGATGGTTAAACTGTGCAATTAATAATTTTTTCTCGGAACTAATGTTTTGGTAGGAACGAAAGTTTACATCGTATGTTTCTCCGGAATCAGCCAGCGCGAAGGACGTCTATATTCCGATTGGTTGCTGGCGTTTTGTCGCTGCTTGCCGCTGAACCGCGTCATAGCTCATTACCATAAAGTTGAGCTTCTCTCAACTTTCAGATTGACGCTCAAAACGCTCAAAACGCCCAAAACGCGACACCGAGGAATTTGACGCTCCTTGCAGCTGAGAGAAGCCAGCTTCCATTGAAAATGAATGACTTCCGGTAACTTTGGAAGCTCAAGTCGGCGGCGGTGTGAACGCACAGTTTGACCGATCGTAGGCTTCTGGTAGGGATGTAGGAGTGAGTGAAAGTAGGAGGGAGCTGAGCCTGTGATAGATCTGTAAGCAAGCGTCAATGCCTTGAACTTGATGTGAGCAGCGAGAGGTAGCCAGTGCAGAGAGATGAACAGAGGAGTGACGTGGGCCCTCTTTGGTTCGTTGAAGACAAGACGAGCTGCAGCGTTCTGGATCATCTGTAGAGGTTTGGTTGCAAATGATGTAAGTCCAGCCAGAAGAGCATTGCAGTAATCAAGCCTAGAAATGACCAGGACCTGGACGAGAAGTTGTGTTGCATGCTCAGTAAGGAAAGGCCTGATCTTCCTGATGTTGTGCAGTGCAAACCTGCATGATCGAGCTGTCTTTGAAATGTGATCTGTGAAGGTCAGCTGGTTATCAAACGTTACTCCAAGATTTCTGACCGACCTTGATGGGGTGATTGATGATGATTCTAGCTGGATAGTGAAGTCGTGTTGTAGAGATGGATTGGCAGGGAGGACGAGAAGCTCAGTCTTTGGTCATCAGTCTTTGGTCATAGTTAAGCTCTGCCTATATGGTCCTCTACACAGGTTTTTTATTTGGTGATCTGTGAGTGTGTTTGCTGTTGCGCCGTCTGTAGAAGCGGTCATCTGTCTTAGGAACAGCTAACGGTGTTTGTGTGCTGTGTGTACAGGTCTTTTCCCAGCTGTGCTGAACCTGGCCTCCATGGCAGAGATCAAGGCCAACGCCACGTGTGGAGAAACAGGACCAGAAATGTACTGCAAACTGGTGGAGCACGTACCTGGACGGCCCGTGAACAACCCTCAGTGTAGGACCTGCAACCTGAAGAGTGATCATGATTACGGTACAGAACACACACACACACACACACACTGCTCTCATGCTGTGCATAATCTATTTGATATGCTCTAATCAAAGGCTGTTTCAGCTCATAAATCACTGCATTCCTAACTCCTGCACACACGTGATGAGACAACACTGGCACAGTCGCTCGTCTAACACATGTACACTGTGTTCTTCCCTTCACAGGCCTCTTTGAAAGAATAGGAAGTGTGTTTTTAATAGCAATGTCTGATTCATGGACAAAAATGTTCTTTGGAGTCATACTTGAATGAGTCTGAAAAGTTCATTCACAGACCAGACTGAATCGGTGAGGGGTGCATTTCTCAAAAGCAACTATGGTTGCAACTTCCGTCGTTACCTACAGAGTTTAACGGAACTTGCAACTATAGTTGGCTAACAATGATTTTGGGAAATGCACCTGACTTAAAACGATCCAAGAACCAATGAGTAAGGATATTACTGATAGGGAGAAAAATACCTTTAATAATGCCAGATAGCAGGAAGAAAATGTACTGGAAATCTTTTAGGCTGATTCTTCAGAGGAACTCTGACAACACAAGCCCAACATGACCCTCATCCCACTAAAGTCAATAAGTGATTCCCGTTTTTTGTGCATTTTCAAGAATTGCAAAAGAAATTCAAATATAAACCTAAATATATACATCAGTGAATACATCTCTCTTATATGCACATGGGGGAAATGTGTATTTAGGCGTCATTTTGGTGGTGGAGAGGCTCGGAAATGCGAGATGAAGAGATGTGTGGCTGGAAGAGTCGTTGGAATAATATTATTAATTAGTGGTCGTCATTCTTAATCGCGCTCTGAGGATCAAGACCTGATAGATGGAGCAGGAATGACGGCAGAACCCGGAAGACTAATTCGTCGCTGGAGATTTTCCCATTGGGTTTTTCGATTTATGTGTAAAATGAAGCCTGTGGTAAACATAACTGGATGATACTGTGATGTTTTGTTCTACAACGTACAATGCACACACTCAACCCAAGCTTTCTTATCCAGTTACTTATTAAAAACGTACGTAACTGCTTCGAAATTCATGTTTCCACTATGGGTGTGTGTAATTTATTGAACGAAATGTCAAAGTATCATCAAGTTATGTTTACCACAGGCTTTATTTTACACATAAATCGAAAATCCCATTATAGAACCTCATAGGAAAATCTCGAAGGAACTAGTGTGGCGAATTAATCTTCTTGGTTCTGATGTCATACCTGCACCAATACACCCCTGTATTCAGGACCAGAGACTAAAAACACAACCAGTTACTGCTTATATCGATGCATTAAAAATATTAAACATAAGCCTTTATGATAAGTGGGCATTGCAAAACCCGGGAACCGTTTTGTCCCACATTGTTAATTGCTTTTTCTTAAGATAGCTGAAAGGTGAAATATGTCAGAGTTTCTTCTCCTTCATAATTAATGAATAAATGTGTTGAAATCAGGGAAATTCTGCTTTGCAATTTTTTTTAAATACATTTGGTTTTGAAGGTACAAACAATGAGTTCATTAAGCAATGGTTATAAGTTGTTAACAATGGTTACAAAATATGGAAAATTTAGCAGTGGTGCATGTTGATTCAGAGTTTGAAAAGAATCACTGTCACCATTCCTGCCATTATTATCATCAGACATAATATCAAGCATCTATTGCAAATTATACCAACTTAGTTTAGTATTAAACAGCCACAAAGTGTTTGATTAAATGCCACAGATCGACTGCATGGCTCAATACAGAGAACACACACTTCAAAGCTGCATGGAAGTAGAGCAGATGGTGTGCTTTAATATTTTAAATTTCTTATTATTTGCAATGTTATTATGAAGCCTTAGAGCATGACATCACATCCCATTGCTAATGATAGTTTTATGCATTTTGACATCACGGTCTTTGCTGTTTGAGAAGAATATGAGTGTCGATAAGAATTTAACCTAATTCAAGTCATTGTCTTAGTATTTTAAAGCAATATTCATGCATTGGAGAAAACTGATTTTATAAGTATCTGCTGTAATTACAATCTAGATGAATGTGTTCCCATTCTTTCTCAAGTTCGTTCTGTGTGAAATATGACACGTCTAGTCATATTTCACCCCAAAATCAAAAGAAAGAAATATCAAATGTTCATTATTATGTTGTGAAAAAAACACAAAAAAAAAACTAATTATGATATATTATTTTACTCTTTTTTTTCTGAATATAATTTATGCAAATTTTAATAAAGAATGGTTGTGTTCAAAGGATTCATGATACAGATTTTCTAATGAAATCTAATTAAAATCATCATTGAGATGAGTGACAATTACAAACAAACTCAAAAGAACTGTGAGCAAATGACTGAACTTTCACTTTTGGATTATCTCATTTTTTATTGGTCCATACACTCTCAGAAAAAAGGTACAAAAGCTGTCACTGTGACAGTACCCTTCAAAAGGGTTCTAATATGTTCCATTTAGGTACTAATATGTACACGTTTGGTACCAATATGTACCTTTGAGGGACTAAAATGCACTCTTTAGGTACAAAGGTGTACCTTTTGAAAAGGTACCACCACAGTGACAGCTTTTGTACCTTTTTTTCTGAGAGTGTATATATGTAAAATGTACTTTGATCTTGTGGTGTAATATGAGCCAGACATGTTCTTTGTGAGATTCACCCTTCTGTCTTCCAGTCACCTTCATGAAAGCAGTTATTTTAGGTGTTGGTGTCGTGGTTTCGGATCTGTACAAGCAGTTTGAAAGGTCTTAATAAAGTATGTGTTGAGTTGAGCCGTCGCTGCAGGAACGGCTCCAGCGCTGTCATCCACAGCTCACCTCAGCCAGTAATGAGTCAGACGCTCTAATCTGAGCTCTCTTCAAACACACAAGAGTCACCCACACACTCCCAGCCAGAGAGTGATTAATATAACATGTAATTAGAGAAAATTAGAGGAAGAGAGAGAGAGAGATGTGACTTAACCAGCGGGGGAGTTCTTTTAAATGAAACCTAGATCTCGCTCATAAATTAGAAAAGAATATATGCAGTCAAATAAATGATTAAGTGGACAACTTTAATCATCTTTGCCTGATTAAGGATCTGGCTGTAAAGAAAGATTGGAGTTTGTCTAATATAGTTTGCTTTCGACAGGCTCTGCACAGAGATAAATGTAAGTATTTCAGCGCTTATAAAACTCATCCCTCATTAGAGCAGATAGCTTTATTTCAAAAGACGGTTTTATTCAACTCCAGTCAGCTGGCGAAGGTAAAAGCCAGCAGAGACACGTTATTAAGCACCGTCGTGTCCTGTCGTGGTTTAATATGAGGTGTTATGGTGCTTTTCTAAAGGACTCGTGTCATGAGGAATCAAATCTCTCTTGATCTCTGCAGATAAAAGAGCTTGATGTACTATGAAAACACAGAAAATGAAATCTTCCTCACCAGTTCGAAAACACCATTTATTAGAATGGAATTAAATACAAATTCGGTAACACTTTATAATAACTGCATGCTATTAATCATTAGTTATGCATTACTAAACAGTTAATTCATCATTTATAAAGCATTAATAGACATTAATAAGCAGTTTATAAATACGGCTATAAATGCTTTACTCTTGATTTATTAGCATATCTATTATGTGTTTAATAATTGTATTTTCATACTTTATTAATGATCAATTTATCATTTCTAAATGAAGTATAGCATTATTTACAAACCAGTTACATTATTTACCATTATTTACAAACTAGGTATTGTCATTGATTAATAAGATCACTTAGAAAGTGTAAGTAAATGTAGTACATTCAGGGAGTTATAAAGCGTTTAGTAGTGGTCAGTTCACTATGTTTGTGAGCTCATCTAAAGTGAGGACTAGTTATGCCTTATAAAGCGTTTATAAAGGAGATTTAAAGACTCAGTTATCTTCTAAACATCATTTATAAAGGAGATTTAAAGACTCAGTTTTCTTCTAAACATCATTTATAAAGGAGATTTAAAGACTCAGTTTTCTTCTAAACAGAAAAAGGAAACAAACACACACAGTGATACAGAACATAGAAATATTAACAGTCTTTAAATCTCCTTTATAAACGCTTTACGAGGCATAACTAGTCCTCACTTTAGATGAGCTCACACACATAGTGAACTGACCACTACTAAATGCTTTATAACTCCCTGAATTAACCCTGAATTACAGTAGAAATACATGTTAATAAAGCATTTATTAACACACTAATTAACTATTACTATATGTCTGAATAATAATATGTATTTAATCAGTTTATTAATCATTTACAGTTTAATAATGCTATGCTTCATTGAGAAATGATAAATTGATCATTAATAAAGGGTGAAAATACAATTATTAAACTGCTTATTAATGTCTATTAATGCTTTATAAATGACGAATTAACTGTTTACTAATGTTTAACTAATGATTAATAGCGTGCAGTTATTATAAAGTGTTACCGACGGATCTGGTGTCGTCACTGCGTGTCTCTCTCTTCCGGTGTAGATTATGTGATAATTGCTCTTGCATCAGACGCTGTGATTTACTGGTGTTTATACAGACCCTGGTGCAGAGCTCTCTTTAGACAAATGGACAGGACGGCTCTGAACACATGCAGGAGTGTGATCGCATCAGTCAGATTCACACATGCAGCGATTAACAGGGACAACTTCAAGAAACAGTTTCTTGATCAGTATGCTTGCCTTAAACATCCTTAAAACAAAGCAAGTTTCAAAGAAAATTCATTGATCCAAAATCGAAGAAAACATAAATATGACAAATTTAAGTGAGGTTTATGTTATGCACAACAGGTAAAACCAATTTTGCCAATGACAACTTAATTCAAGAGATATTCACTGAAAACAAGTCCATACACAATCGTACACAATTTTAAATGTAACCCTATAAAGACTACTGGATCATATTTGATACACATATTTCTAAAGCCTCTAAATGATCAACACTCTGCTGAAAAACCTGTTGGACACAATCTACTTCATGCCTTCTGTCGTCTTATTGATAGCTTAGACTTTATTTATCAAGTAAAAAGCCTTTTAGAATAACTGTAAAAATGTCCAACTTCAGCTCAAGGTTCACTTGTCTTTCTTTACAGATTTTTATAAAGTAGACTGAAGAATAACTTTGATATTGTTAATAATATTTCAAGATGAACACTTACTGGACTAGCAGATTAGGTTTATTTAATTATCCATGCATATTTTTTTATAGAAAAAACATGTTCAAATGTGAGTATCAAATTGTCACTGTAAAGTGTGTAGTAGAATTCACAAAGAATGAGTGACACAGAAAAAATAACAAAACAAGGAACAGGTGTGTAACTAATCAGAAATGATGACAACAAACAATGAACAAGAATTCAGGTAACGACTGTGACTGTGACTGTGACGTAGTCAAGAAAACCATGACTAGAAACTAAACAGAACAACACAATGAAACTATTACACTAAGACATGATAATAAAACTAATCTTGACCTTGCGCTGCAAAAGTCCAACAGAGGCCAGATGGAGGTGGTTCTGGAGAAGGAAGAGGAACTGGAAACAGACATGATCGAGGAGGGGCTGACAGAAGGGAACATCAAGGTGGAGAAGATGGAGGTAGGAGCCAGGGCTGAGATGGGAGGAGCAGTGGATGACCCAGAGCAGAGCCAGGATGAAGGCCCATGGCAGAACTGATGGAGGGAGGAGCCAGGATAGACCAGAACCCAAACAAATGAGGTGAAGTTGTAATAGGAGGAGACCCAGGAGGAACCAAGGAGGAACTAAGGAGACGTAGAGTTGGGTGACACTGAAGGCCTGAAGGGCAAAGGTGTGTATGACCGAGGTGGAGGCGTGGGCTTGGCAGATCTGGGCAGAGTCGGTGTGACTGAGGATCCAGAACTGGAGGAGCCAGAGCGACAAGGGTGCCCAGCTGAGCCTGAGGGATGACAGACCAGGGTGAAGGCGAGGGAGCGTTGAGCCAAGGTGGAGCCAATAGGTCGGTGAGCCGAGGTGGAGCCGATGGGTCGGTGAGCCGAGGTGGAGTGGGGCTCAGAGTCTGGTGAGGCAGAATGACATCAAAGTGCCCTGAAGGTAATTAGAGAGCAGATGGCTCCATATGCTTTCAAATCACACTTGCGATACTTTAATGTCATACACTGATACACTGCACAGTGACGCATCGTCAACCACACCTTTTGGCAGAGGAGGAGAGAGAGGAAGGCTGGGCTAAACCAATCCCGATGAAGGAGAATTGGAGCAGGGCAGAGCTGGGCAATGAAGACTTCAAGAAACCAGCAGGGCTTAAGCAGTGGTGACAAAGACTACTTGGAGCTAGGCTTAAGCAGGGGCAATGAAGACGACTTAGAACTGGGCTGAACCAGTAAAGACTGAGAGGTTTTGCAACTGGACTGAACCAGCAGAGATGAAGACGACTTGGGACTGGGCCGAACCAGCAGAGATGAAGACAACTTGGGACTGGGCTGTACCAGCAGAGATGAAGACGACTTGGGACTGGGCTGAACCAGCAGAGATGAAGATGACTTGGTACTGGGCTGAACCAGTAGAGACTGAGAGGCTTTGGGACTGGGCTGAACCAGCAGAGATGAAGACGACTTGGGACTGGGCCGAACCAGCAGAGTTGAAGACGACTTGGGACTGGGCCGAACCAGCAGAGACTGAGAGGCTTTGGGGCTGGGCTGAACCAGCAGAGATGAAGACGACTTGGGATTGGACTGAACCAGCAGAGATGAAGATGACTTGGGATTGGACTGAACCAGCAGAGATGAAGACGACTTGGGACTGGAATGAACCAGCAGAGATGAAGATGACTTGGGACTGGGCCGAACCAGCAGAGATGAGGACGACTTGGGACTGGAATGAACCAGCAGAGATGAAGATGACTTGGGACTGGACTGAACCAGCAGAGATGAAGACGACTTGGGACTGGGCCGAACCAGCAGAGATGAAGTCAACTTGGGACTGGGCTGAACCAGCAGAGATGAAGACGACTTGGGACTGGGCTGAACCAGCAGAGATGAAGATGACTTGGTACTGGGCTGAACCAGTAGAGACTGAGAGGCTTTGGGACTGGGCTGAACCAGCAGAGATGAAGACGACTTGGGACTGGGCCGAACCAGCAGAGTTGAAGACGACTTGGGACTGGGCCGAACCAGCAGAGACTGAGAGGCTTTGGGACTGGGCTGAACCAGCAGAGATGAAGACGACTTGGGATTGGACTGAACCAGCAGAGATGAAGATGACTTGGGATTGGACTGAACCAGCAGAGATGAAGACGACTTGGGACTGGAATGAACCAGCAGAGATGAAGATGACTTGGGACTGGGCCGAACCAGCAGAGATGAAGACGACTTGGGACTGGAATGAACCAGCAGAGATGAAGACGACTTGGGACTGGACTGAACCAGCAGAGATGAAGACGACTTGGGACTGGGCTGAACCAGCAGAGATGAAGACGACTTGGGACTGGAATGAACCAGCAGAGATGAAGACAACTTCGGACTGGAATGAACCAGCAGAGATGAAGATGACTTGGGACTGGACTGAACCAGCAGGAGATGAAGACGACTTGGGACTGGAATGAACCAGCAGAGATGAAGATGACTTGGGACTGGGCTGAACCAGCAGAGATGAAGACGACTTGGGACTGGACTGAACCAGCAGAGATGAAGACGACTTGGGACTGGAATGAACCAGCAGAGATGAAGATGACTTGGGACTGGACTGAACCAGCAGAGATGAAGACGACTTGGGACTGGAATGAACCAGCAGAGATGAAGATGACTTGGGACTGGAATGAACCAGCAGAGATGAAGACGACTTAGAACTGGGCTGAACCAGTAAAGACTGAGAGGTTTTGGAACTGGACTGAACCAGCAGAGATGAAGATGACTTGGGACTGGGCCGAACTAGGAGAGATGAAGACAACTTGGGACTGGGCTGAACCAGCAGAGATGAAGATGACTTGGTACTGGACTGAACCAGCAGAGACGAAGACGACTTGGGACTGGGCTGAACCAGCAGAGATGAAGATGACTTGGGACTGGACTGAACCAGCAGAGATGAAGACGACTTGGGACTGGACTGAACCAGCAGAGATGAAGACAACTTGGGACTGGGCTGAACCAGTAGAGATGAAGATGACTTGGGACTGGACTGAACCAGCAGAGATGAAGACGACTTGGGACTGGGCTGAACCAGCAGAGATGAAGATGACTTGGGACTGGAATGAACCAGCAGAGATGAAGATGACTTGGGATTGGACTGAACCAGCAGAGATGAAGACGACATGGGACTGGAATGAACCAGCAGAGATGAAGACGACTTGGGACTGGACTGAACCAGCAGAGATGAAGACGACTTGGGACTGGGCCGAACCAGTCTGCTGGAATGAACCAGCAGAGATGAGGATGACTTGGGACTGGACTGAACCATCAGAGATGAAGACGACTTGGGACTGGAATGAACCAGCAGAGATGAAGATGACTTGGGACTGGGCTGAACCAGCAGAGATGAAGACGACTTGGGACTGGACTGAACCAGCAGAGATGAAGACGACTTGGGACTGGAATGAACCAGCAGAGATGAAGATGACTTGGGACTGGAATGAACCAGCAGAGATGAAGACGACTTGGGATTGGACTGAACCAGCAGAGATGAAGACGACTTGGGACTGCGCTGAACCAGTAGAGACTGAGAGGCTTTGAGACTGGGCTGAACCAGTAGAGAGGATGACGAATTGGGACTGGAGTGGAGACTGTAGAGCATAAAACATTCCATCATACAGCTCAATATAACTTCAGCGGGGACCCAGCTCATTTCATGCACCTCAGCGAGTGTGGACAGGGCTCCAAACCATGTCAACGAACTCCACTATTATTCCCTCGATGACGGATGTTATTGCCAGCTGTTCAGACTCTGCGTTGGACTCAGGCTACGGGACGAACGTGGCCTCTGGCAATCTCTCAGGCTCTATCTCATGGCGGGCTTGGGCTCTGATTCTGCAGTGGGCTCTGGCTGTTGGTGTGTCATGGGCAGGGCTGAAGGCTGGCTGGGCTCTGGGTCTGGAGTGAGGCTTGCATTATCCTCTTCAGCAAAGCAGACAGTGAATGGGGAGTTGCATTAGACCCATTCCACTCCAGGTGTGCCCTCTGGGATAGGGAGTGAGGCATGCCAGATCTAGGACATCCCTTGTGTGATCCTCAAGGGAGCGATCTCCTTGCTCTAGCAGGAGCAGATGGACACCGTATATTCATGATCTTTCCCTTTTTCCTGTTTAAATCCTTTCTGAATTTCAGTGTTCTGTCATGGTAGCGTGTGTAGCAGAATCCACAAAGAATTATGCATGACACAGAATTAACTAGTGATAAGGAAACTTTAATGAATATGAGGAAAACTCCAAACATACACTACACTTTAACATAACATTGACGGCACCGAACAGAGAACTGAAAAATCTGAGGGCTAATAAACGCAGAGATATATCATTAAGGAAACAGGGAACAGGTGTATAACTAATCAGAAACCATGACAAAAAAAACAATGAACGAGAACTCTGCAATGACTGTGACAAACAAATAAACCTTCCTCATAAGCCTGATGGATTAGTTTTATTATCACATCTTAGTTTAATAGTTATGGTAGTCATGTCATGGTTTTCTTTATCTCTCCATCATCATTGTATTGCATTGCATTATGTTTTAAAACAATCGAACTTTGATTATAAAACTAAGCATTTAAATATAATCTTACTAAGACATATTATTGGCAGATATTGATATTTATATGCATTTTATGTAAGTATCTGCTATACTGTAATAAAGATTGCATTGATTTACATTACAAAAATATCAGCATCTGCACCAAATTGCATGTTGTTGTTTGGGCCTAAACAATATAAACAACCTTATATTCAACCTTATAACAATATAAACAACCTTATATTCATATTCTCACAATATAAGTCTATATGAGACATACAAGCTTTAAAGGATTAGTTCATTTTCAAAAAAAATGTTGCTGATAATTTACTCACCCTGATGTCAATCCAAGATATCCATGTCTTTCTTTCTTCAGTCGAAAAGAAATTAAGGTTTTTGAGGAAAACATTCCAGGATTTTTCTACACAGAATGGACTTCAATGGCAACCAACTATACCAATGTTCAAAGAAGATATATATATATATATATATATATATATATATATATATATATATATATATATATATATATATTTATATATATATATATTTTTTTTTTAGACCAATCGTTTCGCTATACAAGACCCATATTTCTCGACTGGGATCGTGTAGAGACTTTGGAGCTGCATTGAGACGGACATTTGAACCTTCTTAAATTATCAGCAACAATTTTTATACAAAAACACATATACAAACTTCAAAAAAATAAATAAAATAAAATAATTTAATATTTTGTCTAAAGGTTCAAAAAATGTTCAATTAAATAAAATACAATTTCTGATGATGTTTTCATATATCAAGCTTTACAGTGTTAAAGTAGATCTCACTGGTTCAAATTCGGCCTTGTCACATCTCAGTCACATCCACTTTTCCGACTGGTTTTGACTGTCCTATAAATTCAAGATGAAAAAGCCTATAAACAAAGATGAAGGAGGAGTGTTCTCACATGACTGTTTTTTTCATGTGTGTAGAGCGGCATCCCATCGAGTACGCTATCGACGGCACTAACAGATGGTGGCAGAGCCCGAGCATCATGAACGGGATGGACTACCATTACGTCACTGTGACTCTGGACCTGCAGCAGGTAAACGACAACAATAGCTCACAGTAACAAGGCAAGGCGAGGCAAGTTTATTTATATAGCACATTTCATACACATAGGCAATTCAAAGTGCTTTACATAGAAGAAATTAAAATAATAAAAAATTAAAAACAGTAAAAAAAAATAAAAAAATACAGTACAGTACAAACAGTCGGACGAACAGCGGAACAATGCTCATTCAGTAAATGCATAGCTAAACAGAAGTGTTTTGAGTCTGGATTTGAATGTGAGACTGTAGGAGCACATCTGATCTCCTCTGGAAGCTGGTTCCAGCTGCGGCTGGCATAATAGCTAAAAGCGGACTCGCCATGCTTAGAGTGAACCCTTGGTATTTCTAGCTGATATGATCCTAGTGATCTGAGTGATCTGTTGGGTTTATATTCAGTGAGCATATCTGCAATGTATTGAGGTCCTAGGCCATTGAATGATTTATATACTAGTAATAATACTTTAAAATCAATCCTAAATCTAACTGGGAGCCAGTGTAAAGACCTGAGGACTGGTGTGATATGTTCATATTTTCTGGTTCTGCTCAGAATCCTGGCGGCAGCGTTCTGTATGAGCAAACACTGTCTTATGGTCTTTTTGGGAAGGCCAGTGAGGAGTCCATTACAATAATCCTAGAGTTGGGGTACTCGAACTCGGACTCGGACTCGAATTTTGAATGAACTCGGACTTGACAATCTAAATAATATATTTTTTCATGCTTGTAGAGGACCAGTGGTTACGTTCACACTGTAAATTAAAAAGAGTGATAACTGCATTTAAATGTGGGAGAGAATCCGCAGAATTTTAGTCCTGTGAGTCATGAAATTGCGAAGATTGACACAGTAACCATAGCAACATGAGAACGTGATAACCATAGCAACATTTTGGCGTCTAATAATGTTATAATTTTTGTTACATTGATTTAGCCTACACTTTAGTCATAAGTTTACATACACCTTGCATAATCTCCAAAATGTAATATTTATTTATTTTTTAATGAGGATGATCATAAAAACATTGTTTCTATTTATTACTGCCCTGAAAAATCGTTTTCACATAATGGATGTTTAATAACCTAGTCCACAAGAAAAACTACAAACACAAAATACAAGACAAATTACATAGGCTTGATTTTAATATTGTGTGTCATTACCTGAATGATCCACAAGTTTTTTGTTGTTGTTTTTTTTTTTTTTTTTTTTAATGGTTGTTCATGAGGAAAAATCCTCCAGCTCCTGCACATTCTTTGCTTTTCCAGCATCTTCTGCATATTTGACTCCTTACTAGCAGTGACTATGATTGTGAGATCCATCTTGTCACACTGAAGACAACTGATGGACTCATACACAACTATTACAAACCCTGCAAACATTTAGTGATGCTCAAGAAGGAAGCAACCATTAGGAGCCAGGGGGTGTACATTTTTTAACTGGATCATTGGTGTAAATTGCTCTTATTTTATTTAAAAATTCATTAATTAATTTAGTCCTGCCATTTAGAGGCTAAATAAGATATTAGCATGTAAAACAAAATAAGATAATCAAAATAAAAAAAATAAAAAAAATCAACGTCATCTTGCTCAAAAGTTTACTCCTGGCTCTTAATGCATCGTGTTATATTCTTGACCATTACCTTGCAGAATCTGAAAGATGTACGATAGGTAAACGTATGACTGTAACTATACATTGGAATCATTTTGTAAGGTTTAACATATTAATTTAAGAGCTCAGTGTTGAGACCTTTCACAGGAATTTGATTGACATGCGATCTGACCAATCATAATGCAGATACCTGCCATTTTTGTCCGACAAACAAACCAAACCAGATAGTAGAT
The DNA here is from genome assembly GCF_949319135.1 of Squalius cephalus. Taxonomy (NCBI): domain Eukaryota; kingdom Metazoa; phylum Chordata; class Actinopteri; order Cypriniformes; family Leuciscidae; genus Squalius; species Squalius cephalus. Next base: position 1,718,604 of record NC_137133.1, on the reverse strand, counting down.
TAAAGTCATTGGACTTGAACTTGAAAAATGGTGTGTATTGAATTCTTTTTGCAGTTCTGATGTTCATTCATGTTTAATTCGTAACTAGAAGATATTATCAGTTCATGTGCTGCTTGAGTTGAGGCCTATATTAAAGAACCACAAAACGGTGTGTATTGTTTTAATTTCATAAAAATTACAAAATTTGAAAGCTGAGACATTATTTCATACCAGAAGTAGCCTTGTCTTGTCTGTTGGCGCATTGTCAGTGTCCTCTTTGCTCCGCAATATATATTTCACTGTGTGAGAACATGTGGAGTGAGAGCGGAAAGGCTTGTCAGACGTAGCGACAGTAAGAGGGGCGGGTCTTTGTGAAAGGTCAATTTAAAACTATTTAAATCTTTGTGGACTCGGCCGGACTCGACTCGGACTCGGATGTTAAGGACTCGGACTCAAGTGCGACTCGGCCCTCTTTGGACTCGGACTTGGACTTGGACTCGGACTCGATTGTTAAGGACTTGGACTCGACTCGGACTCGACAATGGTGGACTCGGACCCAACACTAAATAATCCACCCTGCTGGTGATGAAAGCGTGCACAAGTTTCTCTAAGTCTAAGTTCTCTAAGTCTCTAAGTAACAGCCCTGACTCTCAGGACAACAGCCAAACAGGGGTATGTTTTCCAAAAGCATCGTTAGCCTAGTATGTTCGCAAGTTCCGTCATTATCAGCAGTTCAACGAGTCTGTGCTTCCCGAAACCATCGTTCTAACGAACATTCGCAAACAGCATCGCAGAGTTGTGTGTTTGGGACGACAGATCTCGACCTGTGGTTAGAAGAAGAGTTTCTAGATTTCATGACATGTGGACTCAATAAATCCTGATCTTGAGCAAAATAATCAAACTGACATTCAGTACAACCTGTGTCTTTAATTTAGAGTACATACAAATGTCATTTACGACTTTTAGTTTGTCAAGAGATTTAAAGCACCGTTTCTGAAGAGTGCGAGTGTGTGAACGAGCTCTGCTATGTAAGAACGAGCCTATGATTAAATCTGGAAATAAAGCAAAATAACTGAGAAAAAAGAGAAATAGTCCTCAGATGTCATGTCCGTAATTTATAGAAAAACATCTAGCGTTAACTCGATCTCAAACAGATTCATTAAAAGAAGTTATTACTCCACCACGACAATACGGTTTTGGGAAACAGTCGTGACTAACTAGTTGATTTCTTCAACGATGAATTGTACTATGGTAGTTAAGCAGCGAGTTACGACGTTGTTCGGGAAACACACCCCAGAATGGATCTCTGGCTTTCTCCAAGCATACAGCCACAGGTCATTGTGCATATTCAAATGCTCGAGCTCTTTATAGACCTTATGCGCCAGAGAAACGAGGGCGCCGCCATCTTTAGAATATTGTCTTTTAACTTCCGTTTTTGCGGTCGCTCTGTATATTTCTATGGCATTGCTGTCCAGGAGTAATTAGCTTTTGAAGTGGATGTACATAATGTAAAGTTACCGAAAGTTATCATGAGGATTGTAATGTTTAAAGCAGATGTCTTAACAAATGTCAGTCGACCAAGAAGATTTTAAAACGAGCTGTTCATTAATAAGCACGAAAAATCGCTGTGAAAATACAGACCGGAAGACAAAAGACAACGAGCGCAGCGCTGAAAAGGGGCGGGGCTACATAAGGTCTATAGCATGATGGATTCTGATTGGCTGTCAACGTTTTTACTATTCATCAGCTTAGGAAAAAAAAATCATTATGAAAGTGATTCCAATGGTATTGCTCCTCTGTGTCATTATCGTTATAGTTGTAATGTGGACTTGTTATTCTCATAGAATTTGAATAGTTTTTTAAAACGTTAGAGTTATAGTTTTCATCTTTGGTGTGAACAGGCCTCCAACGTTTTAGCCTGAAACGCTATTTAAAGATGAATATCTAAAATATATAGGCATTTATAAAAAATTCTCAAAGCCATAGTTGAAGATTCTATCATAATTTCAGAAGTTTATTCCCACACTGTTCCTCCTTCTGCAGAACAATACAGAATTGTTTTAAGACTCGTACCAGACACTCTTTTCCATGCAATTACTATGAATGGGTTCTGGAGATTCATAATACATAACCAACTATCATAAAAATTGTCTATGCAAAGTACTATAGATTACAGTCTAGTTGGTTGAATTATTTTTTATTTTTAATGCTAGTCAGGAATGAAACGTTCCCCTGCTCTGTCGTGAGGCGCTGCAGTCTTGAAAAGCATCTCTATTCACTCACTCGTCGCCTCTGTTCTTCTTCTCCCGCTCGTGGTGTGTGTGTGTGTGTGTGTGTGTGTGTGCAGAAGCAGTGGCAGGTTAACTCTGGCAGAACAGTGAGATGCAGTGCAGTTGAATGGCTCGCTGTAGTGTGTGGGCAGAATGCTCCCATCAGCCCTTATTAGATGCTGATCTGAGGCCAGCGCGAGCACCGCCGCCCAACCGCAGGAAATTACACAAACACCTACACACACGCAATTAAAGCAGTCAGCAGATGACACCGGGTGCAGGCCGGTCAGAATGAGGAGCGACGTGCAAATTAATAGATGGGAGGCAAAATGATATACTGTAAATAAAAAATAGAAGTGATGAAGTAAGGAGCACCGAGAATTATTAAACGATTTAACGGTTTGAAGCATGATTCTTCATGTTAGATACGATCATAGATGCAACGTTTTACTGTATTTTTCATCAGACACTTTTAAAAACATAAAAACAAATCTGACTGACCCCAAAGTTTCTGACGGTTGTGTATGATATGGAGCTTGATAGCCCCAGTTCTCAGTCATTTTCATTATAAGGAAAAATGTGGCAAATAATTTTCACCCAAAAAATTAAGGAAGAAAGTCATACTCTATTTCGAACAGCATGAGGGTGATAAATAATGACAGAATGTTCATTTGAGGGTGAACTATCTCTTTAATTCCTGCATTGTTCTTCTTTGCTGAAGAATATGACAATGAGTGCAACATGGTACGGTGACAGAGAGAGAGAGAGAGAGAGAGAGAGAGAGAGAGAGAGAGAGAGAGAGAGTGAAAGGTGGTGCCAAGATAGAAGACAAATGAGTGTGACAGGGTTTGAGTATTCATTAGAGGGGCTGTAGAGGACATTTAGAGTTAATAAATCAGACGAGAGGGTGTGTAATTACTGACGGCAATCACACATACAGCATCGGGCCACGACTGCCATCTTACCATCACTCACTCCCTGACAACCTGTCGTCACAATGACAAACGTGCACTAACACATTACAGTCTCCCATTCAGCACTGGAGCAAACCCGTCTGAACTGAGGAAACTGATTCAATTGAATTAAGCGGTTATTTATAAACAGCAGGCTGATATGCACACGCTGTTCCCACTCCTTTATGTGCAATATGTTTTAGATGTGTTGTGCACAGTACACATGCATTTCATCATTGGAAGAGTCCGCTTGAACTGTACATGTGCAGATGTTCCACATTTTCTAGCCTTTAAAAATTTGCACATGTTGTTTTTCAGGCTCCAGTCTAACGATTGTGCATGTGCTTCAGTGTGTGTGTGTGTGTGTGTGTGTGTGTGTGTGTGTGTGTGTGTGTGTGTGTGTGTGATGTTCCAATCACTGCAGATGTTCACCTGACCTCAATACTCTTTAGAAATGTGAATAATCATACTAAAGCCCTGCACAAACACACACACGTGTGCAAACGCACGCACACATGCACTGAATTACTTTTTACCATTTTATGAGCACATTTTACAGAAAATCAAACTGTTAATTGAAATTCCGTTTGGATGTGCATGTTGAGGAACAGCAAGAAAAAGGTTCAGAGTTTATTGAAGGGTCACCTGCAAATCTTGCTTGATAATTGAGTGTTTGTTTTTAGGCAACAACAAAAAATCCATATTAAAAAATGCAAAATTTAAAAGCAAAATGTTGTTTACAGAAGTATTGGTCTGTGAATCATTAAAATATTTTCTGGATAAATTTCCCACAGTAAAGAGAACAAGTGGAGAAAATAAAATCCCCCAAGTTAAACAAATGCTGAAATGGTAAAAGAATATAAAACAGTATCCAGATGTTTGGATGTCTCATTTGGTTCAATTATCAGGAAGAGGAAATCCATCCACCTACACTGCTTTGAAAACACATTTGCCCAGATTTCTCTACAAAAACTGCAATGAAATTTGAAAGAAAACCCACAAAAAAGCCAATGATCACTTTAAAGGAGCTACAGAGATGCTGACACTAACCGTGGCGTCTGGAGCTCTGCACAAAACACCAAAACTACCTTATAAAAGCAGAGGCGTAACTGCGACCGTTCCTGTGTGCTTACATGAGATTAAAGGGGTGGTATAATGCCCTTTTCACAAGATGTAAAATAAGTCTCTGATGTCCCCAGAGTGTGTGTGTGAAGTTTTAGCTCAAAATACCCCACAGATATTTTTATATAGCATGTTAAAATTGTCACTTTTTGAGGGTGAGCAAAAACACACCGTTTTGTGTCTGTTCCTTTAAATGCAAATGAGCGACTGCTCCCGGGACAGAGGAGCTTCAAGAGTTTGTGTGTGTGTGTGTGTGTGTGTGTGTGTGTGTGTGTGTGTGTGTGTGTGTGTGTGTGTGTGTGTGTGTGTGTGTGTGTGTCTGTGTGTGTGTCTGCTACATGTTGTCACTTCTTCTTGATTCTCTCCATCTTTGTCTGAATCCGGTTTGAACATAAAAGGCTAAAAGTTTTTGAAATTTTCTGTGTGTGTCTGTATGAGGTAATCGGAGCTGCTAACACACACACTCACACACACAGAAAATGTCAAAAACTTTTAGCCTTTTATGTTGAAACCGGAGTCAGACAATAATGGAGAGACTCAAGAAGAAGTGACAACATGTAGAAGCAACAGGACATTTCTGAATGGTTAGTTGATGAAGTTATGAAGCTTATGTGTAGTTATCTTCTAGTCATTGATTAGCATATTCTGTCTTGATAATCTATAAATCGTGTTCAGGGGGCGGGGTTTATGTAAATTCTAGGGTTGGTGATGTCACTAACCCCTGAAGAAGCTCATTGTAGTCTCTACCAGTCGTTTGTTGTAGTCCTTAAAAAGTGATTTCTTTAAAAGCAAATATCTCCCTTTGCTTTGAACTTTGAGCGTTGTAACTTTGCAGATGTTGTTTATGCTCAAACAGCAACATTACACACTCACTAAAGTTAGAAAAGTCAAATCATAATCAACCACCCATTTAAAACTGACATGTCATTGTCAAACTATCCACCTTATTTTGCATTGCAGATGTTAGCTATTTTCTGCTATCTGTGAATATGCGAGACTTACAATTCAAGTTACAAATTAACGCACCGCTCTTATGTTAAAAAATATACTACTCAAAATTGAAAGTAGTTCATATACAGGCAAAGATTGTCATGTTACAAACATCGGTAACACTTTACAATAATAGTACATGAATAATCATGTACTAATACCTGAATTAATAATTACTTTACTATGAACTAATGATGAGTTAATACATGTATTAATGAGGTACTAACCTTAATTACGACATGAGTATCATGAATTCCTACATGAATATACCATCTTAACTACGCGTTAGTAAATGCTTGTTAATTAATGTATTAATTAACATTTCGAGGTAAAGTAAATCAAACATGCTCTAGATCAGAAGAAAGATGTACTAAAAGGGCACAATGTTAAATTGTTCATAAATCTGACACCATCAATTGTCACATACATCAGTGAATGACACAAGATGTCTTGAAATATTTATATTAAACCTACTCATTGAACACACATTCCGTTTTAAGTGATTCCACTGCTGCCTTCAAGTGTAAAATACCTATACACTAGCATATTCATTAAACAGATGCAATTTTCAAAATTAAAATCAGTGTTAGCACAGATGATGGTTATTTTCTGGATTTGTTTACTGTCTTTATATCATAATGCAGTCGGATGTTAGTCTTGTTTGCTGGCTCTTCTTTGGGGCCACTATTGCCCCTTCAAAATTTGTCCACTTTTTTCCTACCGTTCAGTTCCTTCTCCATCTAAATTCAGGCACAGCACCTCTGCTCTTCCACTTCTTTACAAACCACCGACAAGCACCAAATGATATCTGATTTAGAAGAGCTGAATATGTATAAAACATGTGTAATTGATACATTTTTGAAGATTTACTCTTGGAGGGCCAAGACAAGAAATTACATGATACATTAACAAATCATGAATTCATGTTACTTTCCAAGTAATTAATGATGAGTTAGTAATGATGTGCCCCTCCAAGTAAAGTCATGACATTATGATACATTAACAAGTCATGAATTCATGTTACTTTCCAAGTCATTCACTGATGTATGTGACAATTGATGGTGTCAAATTTATGAACAATTTAACATTGTGCCCTTTTAATCTTTCTTCTGATCTAGAGCATGTTTGATTTACTTTACCTCGAAATGTTAATTAATACATTAATTAACAAGCATGTACTAACGCGTAGTTAAGATGGTATATTCATGTAGGAATTCATGATACTCATGTCGTAATTAAGGTTAGTACCTCATTAATACATGTATTAACTCATCATTAGTTCATAGTAAAGTAATTATTAATTCAGGTATTAGTACATGATTATTCATGTACTATTATTGTAAAGTGTTACCCAAACATCAGTTAAGTTTGTATCTCAGTGCTCATGCCTCATCTCTACAGTGAAGTACAGTGTGCTATGCTGACATCTTGTTAAAATAGAGGGAACAATGACTGGTGCACATATGACAACAAATAAGAACAAATGAGCCAGACAAACATCTGATCTCTGTCCGTTTGAGAGTCTATAACATTATTAAAATAATTGTGGACAAGTGTAAGTGTAAGCTAAACTAGAGCAAATTCCTGGAGGAATGAGCCAAAATAGGGTAACACTTTATAACAACTGCATGCTATTAATCATTAGTTAAGCATTACTAAACGGTTAATTCGTCATTTATAAAGCATTAATAGACATTAATAAGCAGTTTATAAATACAGCTGTAAATGCTTTATTCTTGATTTATAAGCATTTCTATAATGTGTTTAATAATTGTATTTTCATACTTTATTAATTATCAATTTATCATTTCTAAATGAAGTATAGCATTATTTACAAACCGGTTACATTATTTACCATTATTTACAAACTAGGCATTGTCATTGATTAATAAGATCACTTAGAAAGTGTAAGTAAATGTAGTAGATTCAGGGAGTTATAAAGCATTTAGTAGTGGTCAGTTCACTATGTTTGTGAGCTAATCTAAAGTGAGGACTAGTTATGCTTTGTAAAGCATTTATAAAGGAGATTTAAAGACTCATTTATCTTCTAAACATCATTTATAAAGGAGATTTAAAGACTCAGTTATCTTCTAAACATCATTTATAAAGGAGATTTAAAGACTCAGTTTTCTTCTAAACATCATTTATAAAGGAGATTTAAAGACTCAGTTTTCTTCTAAACATCATTTATAAAGGAGATTTAAAGACTCAAGGAAACAAACACACACAGTGATACAGAACATAGAAATATTAACAGTCTTTAAATCTCTTTTATAAACGCTTTACGAGGCATAACTAGTCCTCACTTTAGATGAGCTCACAAACATAGTGAACTGACCACTACTAAATGCTTTATAACTCCCTGAATTAACCCTGAATTACAGTAGAAATACATGTTAATAAAGCATTTATTAACACACTAAGTAACTATTACTATATGTCTGAATATGATATGTATTTAAACAGTTTATTAATCATTTACTTACACTTTCTAAGTGATCTTATGAACCACTGACAACTCCTAAATAACCGGTTTGTAAATAATGCTATACCTCATTTAGAAATTATAAATTGATCATTAATAAAGTATGAAAATACAATTATTAAACACATAATAGATATGCTAATAAATCAAGAATAAAGCATTTATAACTGTATTTATAAACTGCTTATTAATGTCTATTAATGCTTTATAAATGACGAATTAACTGTTTACTAATGCTTAACTAATGATTAATAGCGTGCAGTTATTATAAAGTGTTACCCAAATATGAATAATAAATACACATTTAATATAAAAAGGCTAAGTGTGCTGTATGTGTAATGTTTAGGTCCACAGGAAGATGAACAAGATTCAATAGGTCCAGAACAAAGGAATTTAATGAAATAAAACAAACTAAAAGGATAAAGCAAACAGCACAGTGTGTAACACACAACCATACCAGACATACTTAAACACACAATGATGAACTTAATAATGAACAGCTGTGATGACTGAACGAGTGTCCATGGAAACTAACGACTGGTGGGAAACTAGGAACAAGGAAACAGGAAACGGATTATGAACAAAATAAAAGTCCATGAAAGTGAAACTTAGACAAACTAAACTGAACGTAATTGTGACAGAATGTATTGTGGACAGCTGAACCTATTAACAGATTAAGGACTAGTACGGCTACTCTAATTACAGTCTCATTAAGAGTAATAAACAATACAGTCACACTTAAGATTAGGGAACACACACTTTTGCCTCAGTAAACTCCTGATTACTGCTTATTAATAGTTAGTAATGTAGTTGTTTAGCTTAGGTATTGGGTGATTAAGGGATGTAGAATATGATCATGCAGAATAAGGCATTAATATGTGCTTTATAAGTACTAATAAACAGCCAATATCCTAGTAATATGCATGATAATACTAGTTAATAGTGAGAATTGGACCAAAAATGAAATTGTTACCAACAATACAATATTTAAAAGCTGTTATCTGGAGCAGATGATGTTTACTATCACGGCGTCTCTCTTTCTCTGGCAAGGCCAGCATACTATGGTATTTTATGCTCCATTATTATTCATCATCATTCCTAAATCATGGACAACTGACAAGCACACGTCTGGAGGAGCAGGTGTTCTCTCCTCAGCTCTCAGGGATGAGACTGAACTAAACTAATTAAGCTACATTTTACTTCGTATGGAAAATATTTATTCGTTGAAAAGTGCAGTTGTCTCAAACCACATCCCGATTCTATCAGAAAACTTTATGCATTTTTACAAAAAAAAAATATATATATTTTTTTATAAATGAGGACATCCCCAAATGGAGGTTTTGAGAGTCTTTGTCAGCTTTTGCTCACTTTCAAATTTGTCCCAAAAATATGGTTTAGAAGGGACGCACACACACACACACACACACACACACACACACACACTCATACACGCACTCCAGAATTCCAAAATGTGCATCCCTAGTTCAAAGTTTTGAAAAAAAAATAAATAAATAAATAAAAATATATATATATCTGTCAAAAGATTAATCGCAATTAATCGCATCCAAAATAAAAATTTGTGTTTACATAATATATGTGTGTGTACTGTGTATAATTATTTTCTATATATAAATACACACACATGCATGTATATATTTAAGAAATATTTTTGTATAAATAACACATTTTTCTTAAATATATACATGCATGTGTGTGTGTGTATATATATATAAATTATAATGGAAAGAAATTAGGGGGAAAAAATGGGTGAAAATTATTATTATTATTATAAATTTTTCTAATTGAATTTTGTTCAGTCAAATGATGCGACATAATGCTGGATTCTGTATGATATCAGGAAAATTAGACAATGGCAAAACAACATGTTCACTCCCGAGTGTTTACCCTTCTGGCTTTCCAGTTATTAAACATTTGCTGGAGTTTGTTCATCTGAACTGAAAGTTATTGAAGCCTCTGAGAATAATCTTTGACAGAAGAGATGTGACACGCAGAGAATCCGCTGTCGTCTGTGTGTGAGAGAGAAAGAGTGAGGAGGAAATATCTGTGTGTGTGTGTGTGTGTGTGTGTGTGTGTGTGTGTGTGTGTGTGTGTGTGTGTGTGTGTGTGTGTGTGTGTGTGTGTGTGTGTGTGTGTGTGTGTGTGTGTGTGTGGAAGCAAGGTCTTGAGGCCAGCACACACAGTCAGATAAGGGAGTCACATCTGTTTGAGTCGTGCCATTTCTGACAGGTTGTGGGTTATGACATGTTTTTTATAGCTCTTCTTCTCTCTGTCACACACTGCAGGGATGGTTGTTTGTCTCCTATGAAATCTGTGGCCTTTGCTTGTGAGAACCGCTACGGTAAATGAACACCTGAGGGCAGCGGCTGATGCTGTCTTCATGAACACTGTCCACACTCACTCACACACACACACACACACACACACACGCACACGCACACACACACACTATATATATGTGGCAATAGCCAACAATCCATTGTATGGGTCAAAATTATCGATTTTTTCTTTTATGCCAAAAATCATTAGGATATTAAGTAAAGATCAGGTTCCATGAAGATATTTAGTAAATTTCCTACCGTAAATATATAAAACATTAATTTTTGTGAGTGAATGCAGCAAAATCGCGAACATAAATGCACAACTTTAAAGGAGATTTTCTCAATGTTTGGATTTTTTTGCACCATCAGATTCCAGATTTTCAAATAGTTGTATCTCGGCCAAATATTATCATATCCTAACAAACCACACATCAATGGGAAGTTTATTTATTCAGCTTTCAGATGATGTATAAATCTCAATTTCAGAAAATTGATCCATGTGACTGGTTTTGTGGTCCAGGGTCACATGTGTATATATTAGTGCGTGTTGAGTTACAGTGTGTATAAAGTGTACACACACACACACACACACACATGTTACTGGCGTGGCCTTCAGTTCTCTGTGTCTTTCATAGTTGAGTCAGATGATTGTGCTGTTCAGACGTCCTTGATTCACTCCTGCTCACCTCTCTCTGAACACAACACACAAAACAGCATTGTGCCTCGTGAACCAGCGTCCAGAGCTTCACTGTGAGAGACGTAACATAAGCCTGTTATCTGCTGGAGATGAAAGAGTGTGTGTGTTCCTCATGGGGCAGTGTTAGCTAAAATGGTAACAGAAATGAATAGAGACTTCAGCCTAGCTTCTCTTCCCCCCATGTCTCATGTTTTCTTTTTATTCAGGTCAGCTCTTCAGGTAAGCTGAAATGTCACTGCGCCCTGAAGGTTTCTGTAGGCCGCCGAGAACCTGTCAGGGACTGCGTTTTACGTGTCACACCATGTGTGTGTGTGTGTGTGTGTGTGTGTGTGTGTGTGTGTGTGTGTGTGTGTGTGTGTGTGTGTGTGTGTGTGTGTGTGTGTGTGCATATGTGCCTTGAGTCTTTTGCTGCTGAATAAAAGACTGTGAAATCATGGGAATCAAGTTTTCATTTCTTTCTCAGATCTTCTCTTTCATTTCTGTTCTCCTGTTAGAAGTGCATCCATTATGATGAGTCTGTTAGCTTTATCACATATCATATAGTCCAGTCATTTTAAGCCAAAATGGGGGTCAACCTTGAACAAATTGCAACAGAAGCAAACTCAACTGATTTTGTATCCTCAATATGTCCTGAGTAAGGAAAAAATGTCCAGAAGAATCCCATTAGGGGAAAGTTTAGAAAAAGACCCAAATATAGCCTATTCATTCTTCTTCTTACGTGAATAGGGTAACATTTTTAACCTTTAGATATCACCATGAAAATTACTGAGTTGATTACTTACATCAAGACAAACAAAAAATGTATTACAATTTTTTTAAATGGTTTGTTAACATGGACAAATGGTGCATAATCTAATTATGTATGTGCTTATTTGCATAAATACCACAACAGATCTAAACAATCTTTTTCGAAACTTTTTTTTTCCTTACTCAGGACATGTTGAAGATACAAAATCAGTTGAGTTTGCTTCTGTTGCAATTTGTTCAACCTTTTTTCATAAAATGACTGGACTAATAGTTATATTTGTGTAATGGGGTTTTGTGTTTGACGGTAATTATTAGAAATCTTTCAGAAACATTTCTGATTATTATCAATGTTGAAAAGGATTCAGATTCTGTGTGTTCATGTTTGCGAGACCATTAATGTTCTGTTCCACGTTCTCCTCTCACACACAGGTTTTCCAGATCGCTTACGTGATTCTGAAGGCTGCAAACTCGCCTCGGCCTGGAAACTGGATTCTGGAACGTTCTCTGGACGGTGAAACGTTCATGCCGTGGCAGTATTACGCTATAACAGACACTGAGTGCATCACACGCTTCAACATCAACCCCAAAACCGGCCCGCCGTCCTACACACACGATGAGGAGGTCATCTGTACCTCCTTCTACTCTAAGATCCATCCTCTGGAGAACGGCGAGGTGAGAAACACCTGGACTCAAGGGTCAAGAAACTTAAGACGCGTAATAAGAAGGTTTTAATGCCATGATTGACTTCTGAAGGGGTCATATCCTGTACTGTTTTATAATTTGACTTTTTTTCTTTAAATTCATCATTATGTTAATCGAGGTTTAGATTTCCATTCCCATTTTACTATGAATTAGACAAAAAGAGCACACATCCAGCAGTGCTTAAAGGCCCCCTGAAATCCAAATTTTAGTTTTTTAGCTTTTAGTATGAATATATTAGCCTTAAGGTTATGAATAAGCTGGTGTGTTCCAAAACAATGACATAATTCACATTTAGGAGATATAAGCGTTCAAAACTTACAGTCACTTCCGCTAAAATGGATCAGGGATTTTTATGACATCACCGCTTCTCATCACATCTTCTGTCCAATCAAATGCTCTCTTGAACCTAAAGCCCCGCCCCCTCTGCTACAAAGCAACCGTTGACACTTCACGGAGAAATATGTGTTGGAGTGTGTGTTCGGTTGCTCAAAAGCTCGAGTTTTAACCTGTTTTCCAACTGTACGTTGGTTACGAATGAAATGGCTATAATTTATTCACTCCTCTACTATTGAATCCAGCGTATCATCAGCGCTCAGATTCGCTTCCATGTCGCTGTCAAGTACGACTCGCAGTCTGTGAGGGAAACTAGATACTATTGGCTATTTGAAAAGGGGAGGAGCCATTTGATATGTCCCGCCTTCGCTTCCTGTTTCAGTGGAAATTACGCCAACGCATTAAACAAAGCAAGGCACTTCAGTGGGACTTTAATACTCTTCTTTACACACAAGTTTCAGTCATTTACGGGAGTGACAACCGCATTAACAAAAATTCTGCAGTGTGTACTGAATCGAAGTGAACAAATAGTTGTTAATGACATACAACGAGAGATATGAGAGATGGGCAGAAAACACTGGCAAAAGGGTAATCCAACAAAAGGGCAGAGAATCACAAAAAAAAAAACAAGACAGGAAACCAGGATAACACTCAGAAATGCAGTGTAACAACATATAAGACTTTGCAAAGTAAGAGTGAATACACAGGGCTTGAATAGGCAAGAGTAACGAGATAATAACACACAGGTGGAAGTAATCAGAACATGATTAGTCCAGGCAATGGGTTATGGGAAATGTAGTTTATGGTGAGATAAAGCAGATGGAAGGAGTGCCCTCTGGTGGAGATCATGGGCAGTCCAGCTGGATCAGAGATGGATCTCTCGTCTGTATGTCAAGTCAAGTCAAGTCAAGTTTATTTATATAGCGCTTTTCACAACATAGGTTGTATTAAAGCAGCTTCACAGTATTAAATTAAAACAATACATCAATGTTTGTTTCTAGTGGAACGTCCACGTTTGGTAATGCTGATCAATAGTATTGTTGATTGATTAATTAAATTAAATATCCCCAAATATCCCCAACTGAGCAAGCCAAAGGCAACAGTGGCAAGGAACCGAAAAACTCCATCAGGACCTAATGGAGAAAAAAAAACCCTTGGGAGAACCCAGGCTCAGTCGGGGGCCAGTTCTCCTCTGGCGTTTATGAACTAGAGGTCGGATTTAACTGGAAGATTAAAAATATTATATGAATGCCTGGCTGAAGAGATGCGTCTTTAATCTAGTTTTAAACTGGGAGAGCGAGTCTGAGCAACGAACAGTATCAGGAAGACTATTCCAGAGTTTTGGAGCTAAATGTGAAAATGATCTCCCTCCTTTGGTTGATCTGGATATCCTAGGTATGACCAAAAGCCTCGAATTTAGTGATCTTAAAGAGCGCGATGGATTATAGGGCGATAGAAGATCCGTTAAATAAACTGGAGCTAAGCCGTTTAGGGCTTTATAAGTCAGTAGCAATACCTTGTAATTAATACGGGACTTTATAGGTAACCAATGTAGTGATGATAAAATTGGTGTTATATGATCATATTTTCTTGATCTAGTAAGAACTCTAGCGGCGGCATTTTGGACTAACTGGAGCTTGTTTATTGAGGATGCAGGACAA